>NC_135859.1:19706567-19839067 GCF_031162955.1 Sander vitreus | reverse complement strand
AGAGGCTAATTAGAAAGAGACAGTATTTGAGAGAGGAAGTGAGAAAAGACATTGAAGAGAAAAAGAAACAAATAAAGAAAGGGTGAAGAGAGGGCAGAAATAAAGAGAGCAAAAAAGAAAAAGAAATGTGTTACTCTTTCATTTAGATAAAACATGCCAAACCGTATGGGAAATGAACCCTCAAATCTGCTTTTAAAGCAAGAAGCCAGTCTTTTAAGCACCTTGAGTCTTTAAGCTCACTCTCCTGATTAATGCCGAACACTTTGGGAGGATTTTGCCTGAAGCGCTGGTAAGAGGCTCCAGATTTGTACACATCATAAATGTCATATTATATTTCAGGGAGGAATGGATTTTGTAGGATCCCCCCTTTCTTGCCCTCCTTCCCCCGGATATTGCACGTCTTCAACATCTTCAGACTTTCATATTCCTTCCTGGTCCTCTTCAACCCTGTGCTATCAAATCATATCCTCTTGTAAATTTCCTATATTTATAACTCAAAAACTTCTGAATTCTCCTCCCCTTTGTCACTGTCCCTCTCCAGCTTTCTCCTCTATCAAACTGCTCACCTTCATACTTTTCTCTAATTCCGTCTACACAGTCCTCCTCCTCTCTCCCCTTCTCATCTTTATCCTTCCATCACAGACTTGTCCTCTGCCTCCTCCACACATTCACAAACACTTTTTCCTATTTTCACCTGCTATACTGTGGCACTCTTATCCTCTCATCCTGTATCTTTCCATTCCTCTTTTCACTACCACCCACCACACTCTTCTGTTGCTTCCTTCATCTTATCCCGTTCATCTCCTCACCTGCTGGCTCTTTTTCACCCCAGTTTACTCTTCCCTCCTGTCCACAGATTCTGAAGGGGGTGCTGTTCATCATTACTCAAGCAGTTCAGTAACTAAATTGTCCTATTTTCTGTTCTTGGGGATGCTGCTGCAGCCATGCTCCTCTGCTGGAGTTGGGACTTAAAAAGAGAGCACATTTCCTACAGGTTATACTGTGCACAAACTATTGAGCACACATATATACACAAACACAAACAAGTACAACAACACTAATATCACTGTGCATACAGGCACACACACACCAACACAGGGGCACAAGGGTACAGTTTATAATATATACAGTTTATAAATAAGCCTCCCTGAAGAGATATGAAGCCTCTAAATAACCACTAGATTACCTATGATCAATATACCAAAACTAATGCATCATCAGTAATGTGTCTTGTGTGTGTGTGTGTGTGTGTGTGTGTGTGTGTGTGTGTGTGTGTGCATGTGTGTTTGTGTGTGTCTTATCTACTTTTTTCTCTTTCATTAACTCTAATTTGTTCTTTTGTTCATCTTAAATTAAATCAATCCATGCGCCCTCACACAGTAAAGCAGAGTTAGTACCACTCTCATTGACCCTGAATGTCCATCCACCACTTTCTTCCTCCTTTTCTCCATTTATCGCTCTCTTTTTACCCCACACACTTTCTCTCTCTAGCCTACCACTATCCCTCTATCATACTCTCTCACCCTCCCTGTATCATTCTAGCCTTCTTTCCCTCAAGGCCTCTCCTCAGTACACTACCACCGCCATCGAATACCTTCTGTTTCAAACCTGCACCCACCTCGCTCATATCGCTCTCACACACACACACACACACACACACACACACACACACACACACACACACACACACACACACACACACACACACAACCAGTAGTGAGTCAGTTAAAAAGTCATAAAGAGCATAATAAAGCTTCTCCATCTGCAAACCTATTAGCAATGGGCAATCCTAGGGGTCACACAAGCAAGCATCAACGCACATACAGTTCACACATGTAATCATGCACACACCCATGCTGTTTGCACACTAGAAAAATAAAGATAAAAGCACAACTGTTTTCATGTAGGGTCAGGTGGTAAAAATGGGCTTCTAATTATGCTAGTGTTGCATTAATAGATATTCATTACAAAGACATCAGTCTCAATAAGTAAATGATGGATGGATGGCAAAGAGGTGATGTGTGTTGTGAGCTTCAGCATCGTGACTGAATTTATAATTTATCATAATCAAAAATTCCTTCTGGTTTGAGCTGTGCAAATTCAGCAGATCGTAAAAGAAAGAGAGCACAAATTACCTTTCATTTGGGATCACAGAGAAACATTCTGCAGTACTGTATGCAAGGAATCTTGAGAAATAATTTATAATGGACTAATGTGTGCAGTTATCCATCAAAGTTTTATACAGAGTAAGATTCAATTCATTTCAGAGCTGAGTTCATAAGCCCAGGCAAAATATAGGTTTTGTTTGAACATGTCATCCGTTGTGTGTAAAGATCAAGTTAACCAAGGTGCTAAATTTAAAAAAATCTGCCTAACTTTGAGGCAATACTATTCACTGCTCATTAAGGTAAATTGTGGTGATTTTGATGTATGTCAACCCCATTTGATCACAAATGTTAAGGCATGTGAAAGATTAATGACACCATGCACCGCATGCATGCAGACAGGATGCATCAGTCAGGGCCAAAAGCAGCCATACTGCCAGCCAAACAGTCAGCCAGAGGAGTTAATTTAAAAGCCAGCCTGTCAGCAGAACCTCTCCACACACACACAGCTCCAAGTAGCTGTTGTTTTATTCATCACTGCAGTAAGGTAGGTGGCCCTCAGGATCCAACACCCACAGAGCAGCGCACAAGAGGTATAGGTGGCAGACTGCATGTCTGTGAGTGCATGTATTTATTTTGGTGTATTCACCATATATTTACAGTGTGTATGAGCAAGTCACTCCACATAATCTGCAATTACTCCCCTGGGTTTTCATGGCCCTGCAATTTATTGTTACCTGTGGGTTTCAATTGAGTCCAAATTAAAATAGAGAGGTGCTTGATCTTCAGTATCCCACACTATGGAAGCTGTCTTTTGTAATTTGTCAGCCATTATCTTTTAGTGGGGGGTAGGTAAGTAGTCAGCTATTGCAAACACATAGGCTATAGGTACTCATTGAAAAAAAGAAAAAACATGCTTCAGCTTGGCTTTAAAAGAGACTTAAAGTAGGTAGCAATTTCCCCAGAAGGTGTATTTCAAATGGAGTTAACAGAAGAAGACATTTTTAAGACCCATGAACCTTTTATAGCAACAACACTTCTAGAATCATTTACAAGCTGTATGCAGGGACAAGATGCAGAAAAAGACACATTACATTGTTTGACATTTAGGCCTTTGACATTTTCACTAGAAGAAAATACTTGTAGAGTGCAGTAACTATTGCAGTAAATCACAACAACAGCATTTCAGAAGTATTCACTAAAATGCTGAGTAAAAAAAAAAGGTGTAATTAAATGTGCACTATCTGATGTGAGGTTATAATGCTGTCAGTAAAATTGGAAACATCCTCATCATTGTGGAAAATACAATTGACCTTGATGTACTGGCTGCATTCAAAACAGCTTTCCTGCCTAGTCAGGAAGCCGTCTCTCATCAGAACAAAAGCAAAATTCCCCTAAGGGTAGTAGAGTGAAGAAAGCCCAACATTACACTGTTCATTGTTGGCTGTGCACATATGATAACACACAACATGATAAATACATACTCAAATGCCTCAAGTATAATGGAATAAGTTAAACATAATCAACTGTTTAGGATTCATCTTGAAATAGCAGTTAACAGCAAAAGCTGATCTTAAATTGAAAAACTTTTAGGTAAAGGTTGGGGTACAATGCAGAGGTGGCCACTGACCAGTGAATAGTATTCAGCACAAGCAACAGTGAATAGCTGTTGAGCAGGTTTAAATGGACCGATTTGTTATGTGAATGTGCTGTGTAGTGGAGGTAGATAAGCTGAATAGGTGGTGCAAATGACTTCATGTCTGAACCTTCCCTATGAGCTCCATGTGTGTGCAACAGTGAATAACTGTCTACACTTACACTACAAAAGAAATACATATGTTATTATTAGACCCCCTGGCAAATTATTTCCTATTATCCAGTTAGGCAAATTAGCCATGGAGTTGAGCATTCAGGACAAGGTCAAATTCAGGCCAGTGATCTGTGTTGCAACCGCCTAGGAAACTAAAAAAATTAATGTCACGAGAACCAGTACTTGCGATACCTTTCGATTCTAAAATGACAAAACACCGACGATGCCCATTTTTTTAAAGCACCATAAGCACTGTGAGTGCCGATGCCAGTGTTACCTTCGGTGCTGCGGCTCTTCTGGAACTGATGGGGGCAGTATACGCTTCAGAGTGTTCCAGTCAATACTTACATTCAGAAGTAGGAGGTAACGAACAAGTGGAACTACTCATGGCATAGAGAGCCGAAGTCACACCCTTCTACTTCCGAAAAAATATGAACAAGAGTCAATGGAGAGATGTTGTTTTTGCACAGTACCTTTTGAAAAGATGCCTGGAAGTCTGGAATGTGTCTGGGGACACTAGTTGTTGCACTATGACCAACAATTTCACTTTATTATGTTGTTCTATGGTTTATTGCACGTTTTGTATGTCTTGTTATGACATTTTGATATTTTTCTAATATTTTAATAAAGAAGTTCATGTTTCAAGTTCAAGTACATGGAATCTTAGAAAATCCTTTTTTTCTACCGTGGTATCGAAATCGGCATCGAGAATCGTGTTATTTTACTGGTATTGGCACCGACTACTGAATTTTTGGTATCGTGACATCCCTAAAACACACACACACACACTAGAGAGAATGGAAAGCTTGAGCAACAATCTGGGAATAACAAGAAATAGGTAAAAGTGAGGGAAAAGGAAAGAGAAAGGGAGTAGCGCAGGGTTTATTGAAAAAAGAGGAGGGGTGCTACAGTGGAGTAATATAGCCTAATCCTAAAATGCTCCATTTCATAATTTAGGAGATAATCATGTGATACACATTGGTCTTTCTGAAACTCAGCTCCACAGATAAAAATAGCCACTGAAAGCAGTACAGAGAGAAAAAATAAGCACCCTGTTTCTGCCATAATTGACAGACAGAATTATGTTGGAGGCATATTCATGTTGAGATTAGTGTATTTCCACAGAAATCTGCAATGCACCACATGCAAATAGTCCAGAAGGTTTGCATTTGAAATTCCAATTTGCCTTACCAATCTGTTTCAAATCCAAGTCTTCCATCATATTTGGTCTTTTTGGGGGCTTTGATAAATTCCTTGGCATATTACCCAGAGGAAATTTAAATTTAGTGCAAATGATACCCCTTGAACTTGTCTTGTAAAGAGATCTAAACTTGGCAAAGATGGTGAGAGGAGTTGGACATGCTAATGGGAAGCTGTGGAATCTCTTTACCTTGTGTCCATTAGAACTAGAATGTACTGTGCGGAGAAGCAGAAGGGGTCATGGGACTAGCCGAACCAATAACCTGCAGGTCCATACTTAATTTTCGCGGACACTATAGCCATCCCACTAACGTCACTGTTTAAAGTCCCTATTCCCTGTTGATAGTGGCGCCCTACTTCAAATTCATACAGTGACATACAGTACAGTAAATAGCTTGGAGCTGCCCAGTACAACTACAGCTGTGTATTGCCAAATCAACCAATCAGATCAACGATATATCAAACTCTTGCCGAAACCAGTCGGGAGAAGAGCAAAAACATCTTTTCCTCCGAGAAAAACCTCCAGTGCCGTTTTTTGCTCTTCTTTCAATGAAAGAATACTTTCTAATGCCATTGTGAGTCGGGTTGCTATGATACGGGTGAGTATGTATCGGTCCCATTGCAACATATTAACAACATATAGTGGCCTCAACAAAAAACACTGATGGGGCACCTGGGTAGCTCACCTGGTAGAGCAGGCCATGCCTCTAATGCATCCCGAGCTTTATCGTCTATTAATTTACGAAAAGAAAATAGACTTGAAACTAGCGATTGAGGCCATAAGGCTTGTTAGGAAAATGTTTATTGAGGTAATTTCCCCATGGACTTCTATAGAAACGGACTTCTTTTTCGAGCAAGGGGAGTCACCCCCTGCTGGAAATGAGATAGAATACAGGTTCAGGCTTCACTTTTTAGGCACGAAGTTGCCTTTTGGACTGAAGTAACAATCCTTCCACATTTGGCCCCCTGTTGTCACATGACTAAAGCTCCACAGTAAGGTCACATGAGCAGCATCATTCAAAGATAAAGACCAGGGGATGCTTTTGAAAGCTCTGGGGGAAAAAGCTAGTAAGTAAACCTAGGAGTTGACATTTTGTCCAACAGATATTACTATGAAACTTCAGCAGAGCAGTACTTTTTAGGAACTTAATATAGGATATTCAGAATATTGCAAACCTGTGAATTAAACCGCTTTTAATTGCTAATTTAAATGCTCACAAATTACCGTGTGATAGACATCTATTATGCTCTCTAAATTGTAAGATTTCAAGCTGTTTGAAACAATATATAAAATCCAATTTTCTTTATATCTATACCAGGCAACATACTCCTGTGACATCAATTTATTGTGTTCATTGTTTCACTAAATTCAAATGAATAGTTGAGAACTTAGTTTTTTTACCTGCTGCCTAATGTCCCATCTTTTCTCTCTGTAGCAAACATTCCTCAGTACTTCTTTCTTTATTTCAGATGTGTACCGGTTGAAAGGCTCTCTCTGGCTCCCTATATGAAATGTAATTCCAATTAGTGACTAATTCAAGAGGATTAGAAAAGCCAAAGCCTCAGTATCAAATATTTAATTAAACTGTAAAGGACAGTGTGCAAGTCTATCTACTTTAGGTCTCTCTGGACATAACCACTATCAGAGAGAATGAGCTGTGACTCCATTTTTGTGTGGTTAAAGTTCAACAGAACAATACTGTAGGTACCAGTGGTTAGATTAATTCACAAATGTACAGTGGGGAAATAAGGCTAAAACTGTTTTTCAGCCATTTGTCTGATGAAACGCATCTAGCTCTATTGTAACCAATGCAGCTGTCTATTTTGTTTCCTACTGTTTTTCTCAATAACAATAATATAAAAAAAAATTACACATTGCAGGGAGTAACAGTAAAAGAAGAAGGAGCAACCACTGATTAGAGATAGGGCTGGGTATCGTCACTGATTTCCATAAATTTGATTCTCATTCACAAGGTCCTGATTCGATTTTCGATTTGATTAGGGATATTTCAGTTGTAAAACCAATTTTGGATATGATAGAGATTCTAGAATTGTACAAGGTTCCTTCTAACCTGGTGTATTATTAAAAGTGTTAATGTTTACATTAAGACTTTACCCCAAGGCAGTTGCATTATTTTACTTTTTATTTAATATGAACACACTACAGCAGTCAACACAATTAAGTGCAACTGTACAGACTCTACATTATTAGAGTCTATATATATAGAGTATTGTTATTTTGGAGTGTTATTTAACCCCCTTCCCAACAAGCTAGCATGGCATAGTTAGCCATAGGTACCAATGTATTCCTTAGGTCTTCTAGTTTCATATAATACAGCTAGAGATCGTTTTTGGATTTTCTGAATTGATATCAGATCAGTCAAATGAAAATCGATTTGAATTGGTAAATTGTTTTTAAACCCAGCCCTAATTAGAGGTGCACTAAATGAGCATTTACTGCAGTTTAGGTCCAACCTTCAACAAGTGACCAGTGTAAGTGACACCTTCTCCAATTTACTGTATGTTGTATGAAAAAAAACTTATGTTATAGTATGACGTTACAGTTGCCCACAGTCAACTATTGCTAAAAGTATAGCAATAGTATACACACCATACCACTGACACTTGCATAGCCCATTTGGTAGAAGGTAGCATACTGTAGTAAGACCAAACCTTTGTTTCAGCAATTATTGAGCAGCATGTTTCTGAATGATTTTCAATTTTTTCTTAAATGAGCGAAAACAAGTTCTGGGTATCCAAACCCACTGCCCCTTTTACCGTCTCCAATTGCCCCCCTTATTTCCCCACACTTGTCCTTGCCAACAACAGTAGTGGTAGCAGTAATAGTTTTGTTTCTTAGAGGCTGAAGGTCTATCCCATCTAGGGTTGGGTACCGATTTCAATACTTTTTAGGCACCGGCCGAATTGCCTCTAAAGTATCGAAATATGCCTCGTCATTCAATACCCAATGTCAATCCCTAAGGAGTAAATCTCATCAGCGCCAGTGAGCCAATCAACATGCAGCATGCTTCTACCAAGATCTAATAATGTTTGTGATTGGCTGTCTAATGTCGTAGAGACACGCAGGAACAACTCTACGTAACATTTATTACATTACATGTAGTAGGAGCTGAAAAATAAATAAAAAGATTTGTGTCGTAATGTGTAATGTTGTCATTTATTTTTGTTTTATAAAATTGGTATTGAAAAAAAGTATCATTTAGGAACTGGTATCAAAGTCACGGTATTGGTATCGGTATAAAAAAAAATTGAACGACGCCCAGCCCTAAGCACAGCAACTTTGAACTTGCTCTAGAATGCATGATGGCGAGAAAGCACTGGCTGACATGGGGGGAGCAGAAAGGGAAAGAGAGATGGAGAGGGAAAGGAGAGGATGGAAGTAAAACGGAAGTGAGAGATGAGAACTGGAGAGAGGGGAAGACCAGGAGAGATTTATTTGTCTGTTGGTCACCTGAAAGATGACTAACTGCAACTCATGATCCTGGAAACACAACATATGCAAACAACTCAGGTGATTATCTTCCTCTTTTTTCCCACAACCTCTACCAAGTGATGGGTTGAAACACTGAGGTAAAGAAGATGAGTGGGAGGTAAAGATGAGGATAAGATATTAAAGGTCCCATGGCATGAAGATTTCACTTTATGAGGTGTTTTAACATTAATATGCGTTCCCCCAGCCTGCCTATGATCCCCCAGTGGCTAGAAATGGCGATAGGTGTAAACCGAGCCCTGGGTATCCTGCTCTGCCTTTGAGAAAATGAAAGATCAGATGGGCCGATCTGGAATCTGCTCCTTATGAGGTCATAAGGAGCAAGGTTACCGCCCCTTTCTCTGCTTTGCCAACCCAGAGAACTTGTCCCACCCATGAGAGAGAGACATCATGGCTTTCAAACAAGCAAAGTGGCAGTTGGTCTAGGCCACACCTCCACCCTCCACCTTGCCCCCCCTCTCTCCTCCTCAATAGCTACAGACACAGAAATGGCACATACTAAGGAAAGCTCATTGTGGGACTGGCTCTAGTGGCTGTCATTCTGCACCAAGGCTGAATTTCGGGAAAGAGACTTCAGATACAGTATTAGGGGACCACTAAGGCCTATAGAAAAGCATCCAAAGAGCACCCGGTCATGGGACCTTTAAACACAGAAGTGGAGTCAAAAAGCATTTAGAACATGAAGAGACAGGAGAGGGAAAGATATACTGTAACATAAAACAGAAATATACATGCAGAAAGGTGGAGGAGAAGAAAGGCAGAGTCTGGAGAGTAAGAGAGTAAACAGGGGGAAATGTCTTCACTATTTCCTTGAAGAAACATTTGTTGCAGGGAACATGAGTGGGGAATGGATCTGTGTTTTCCCACTTAAGGGCTGGTTGTAACCCCTGCATGATTCAACTCTAGAGAAAATGTCACTGTGCAGAAATTAGTAGCCAGGCTCACGAATGCTACTGAGAAAGGTTCAGAACCTCAGCGCTCAATGCTCTACCCAACTTTATCCATGACATTTTCCACATTGGGGCATTTCAGCAATAACACACACAAAAAAACAAAAAAAATCAATCAGTTCGTAATTGTAGTAGTAGGAGACATTTTTTAAATATGTTTTGCTATAAATTGGAAAACTGAAAATACAGTAAACTTTGAATCAATGCTTGATGTTTGTTAACAAACACCAACATACCATACAGAAGATGGGCATGTTGAGAGCTCTGTAAGCGCTGTAAAGATTGTATTTATGCCAGTGTTGATTTTAGCCTGCAGCAGAGGCACTTAATTGACATTTCAGTAGAGACAAAAAATGGTACTGTCCAGCTAGAGGATCATTTGAAATATCCCCAAAAAAAACCCCGTCTTTTAGAGGATATCTTCATTTCCATAGCTGAGATGTGAATCTGATGATTATTAATAAATCATCTTGAATAACAAATCATCTGCTGCTATTTCTATTATCTGTGTGAAAGTTTGCTTCGATTTGAAAAACCTACTAAAGTACTACAACCTAGCTTACGCTGGAACCACTGTGTTTTTTGAGGTGGTCTCATGCCTTTTGTTTGCTTTTTGTTGTCAACAGAATCGGGTGAGAAGTGCCACTGTAACAAGCCAAACACACACACATATTCTCAGTCATCCTCAGTATTCCATTCCATTCCATGTGTTTTAATGGCCAAAGGTGCTCATGTGGAATGGGGCTGTCAGTGCTGTAATGACCTGTGTGTGTGTGTGTGTGTGTGTGTGTGTGTGTGTGTGTGTGTGTGTGTGTGTGTGTGTGTGTTGAGCTGTGTACACAGCCATGAGTGTCAATTTGCATGCAGCATGTTTATATGTTCAAGGGAGAGGGCACAAATGTAGGAAGTGTGTGTGTGTGTGTGTGTGTGTGTGTGTGTGTGTGTGTGTGTGTGTGTGTGTGTGTGGGCTTCTTTAAAGCTCAATAGGAGTACAAGCAGTCACGCTTTGTCTGGAAAACAGGCATGTGCGCCCACACATCATGACGCACTGACACTTGTATCACACCCAAAGAACCCAAAGAACACACAACATTCCCGTTTTAATTAAAGCTTTATGCAATGAACTGGCAAAACGGTGGCATCCTAAACACAAGGTCTGTTGTGTTGGACTTCTGGTGACGTTAAATGCTAAACAAGTGTGTGTTGTCAGGTGCTTACAGATCACGTTGTATCATGAACTCCTTACTGCATCGCGCAAAGTGTGCTGCACCAAAAGTCTGAGTGTGTTGAACCTCAAACGTACTGTGTGCTGACCTTTGAAAATGTAACCAATGACTGTGGGCAACTGTAACGTCATCTACAGTAGCTGCTGCTCCCATTTAGAAAAGCTTTTAGGTACATTTCCTCAGGCATAAGCAGACTGTATTTGATATATTGCCACCAATTGTGTTGGTTTAATAATTCACTTTAGAAAGTGGTACAAGTGTATCAAGATATTTGGTTTATCACAATAACTTGAACTTCTCATGTGAACCCTTGAGCCCTGACTTTACCACTTCTGAGTCATACAGTCTGACTTTCTGCCAGTTTCCTCGTCTCAGTCTCTTCGTTTCTCCTCCTCTGTGTCTAGTTTGCTCTCCTCTCTCACTGTCCTCCACCGTCTCGTTTTAAACATAAGGATGAGACAGAACTGTGTTGAGATGCAGGTCGAAGACCATGATAAATTCAGATTAGGACTTTTTTTCCGATTTGCATCACCAAGGCACAGGAGAGGTGAAAAGAGATCTGACCCAGTGAGACACAAGCAGACAGATTCATGTCAGACACATACTCTCTCGCTCCCCTTTACGCTCTTTTTTTCCACCAACCTCCAATGTTATTTCACTCTGATTCTCATTCACTTCGCTCTCTAGCTAACCCTATCTTCCTGTCATGGCTTTTCTCCTTCTCTTGCAATTCCAATCCCTTTTCACTTGTTGCTTCATATGCCAACATTTCTCATTTCAGTATCTAATACCTGACTGCACTATAAGCTATTTTGTAATGTGTTTTCTTTAAATAGGATTCTAAATAAATCTCCAGAAAGTGGATAAAAATGCGGGGGGAAAGATACTGAATGGACCTTATACATGGAATGACCTGTAAAAGGCTTTAAACTTGGGGCTCTCTGCCGCCACTACGGCTGTTTAAAGGCCTTATTTAATTGATTGCAAATGCTTTATACTGTAATTTGATTTGGTTTATTTGTTACCTCCATCAAGGAGGTTATATTTTCAGCTCGGTTTGCCTGTTTGTTTGTTTGTTGGTTTGTTGATATGTTTGTCAACAGGATTACAGAAAAAATTACTGGCTAAATTTTTATTAAACTTGCTAAAATGGGTGTAACATCGGGAAAAAGGAAGAACCCATAACATTTCTGAGTGGTTCTGAATAATTGGGCAGATACACAAATTATCTGTCACGGGCATTAGTAACCAGCGGAGTGACTTTTCTACTAGATGGGGATTTATTGGTAGCTCTGTGTATTTTTGCCGCTCCGTAATGTTTGTAGCTGGGAACTAGGATGCCACAGACAGACACTCAGCGGCATATTTAGATGGTAAGTGTAAAGAATTTAAATGTCCACACGGGTCTTAGACTTCAATGAATACTTTGTATTATTAAGCAAACGTGCAGGTAACATACAGGCAAGAGGTAAAACTTAACTCTTCACAACCGCGTGAATCTTACGTTACAGAGCCATATGCATACGTGCGTAGGGATGTAGCAGAATGCCCTTAAAGGTATATAGCCACATTACATGGGCACATTATATGACAGTAAGTTTCAGTTTGTGTGATACATTTTCGCGTTATATTTATAGTATTGGCGTTACACAGTGTCACCCTCAAAATGTGCCGGTGGTCAACATTACTGTCTTTAAGATGCTGTAGTGGGCTCAGTTTTAAAGCTAGAGTGAAGATATTGGTATCATGTCATGCTAGCTTGGGGAAAGAGAGAGAGAGCGAGAGCGAGAGAGAGAGAGAGAGAGAGAGAGAGAGAGTGAAAAGGAAAGAAAGAGAGCAAAGAGCAAAAAGAAAGAGTGAGGGAGAAAGAGAGAGATAGAGAGAGTGAGAGTGTGTGTGTGTGTGTGTGTGTGTGTGTGTGTGTGTGTGTGTGTGTGTGTGTGTGTGTGTGTAAAAGGGATGAGGAGGAGTACAGTAAGGCAGGTTGAAGGAGCAGTGTGTTATCTATCTAGCTAGTGAAGTGTCCAGCCCTATGAGTCAGCTTCCAGCTGCACACTGGATCTCACTGTCGCTATGGCCCACAGAGCTATTTTTAGCACCACACATCCACCCACAAGCCCACGCAGCACACAGACACAGATACAATATGCTTACTTGTGCACAGATGCATACACACCACAGTTATACACAATCTATCAGGCACCCCAGATTGCTGCTGCCGACAAACAGATTCAAGTCACATATTCCCAGACAAAGAAAGAGTAGAGACAGACAAGAGGATTGGTAGAAAAATATGAAGTGAAACACACTGACAGAGATGAAAAGCAGACACAGACAAAACAGTGTGTGTGTGTGTGTGTGTGTGTGTGTGTGTGTGTGTGTGTGTGTGTGTGCGTGCGTGCGTGCGTGCGTGCGTGCGTGTGTGCGTGCGTGCATGCGTGCGTGCGTGCATGCGTGCGTGCGTGTGTGAGACTCAAGAGGGGATAGCCCAAATTCAGGAAATCCTTTGAGGGTTACACGACAGTTGTAACTTTATGCAGCTGCTATTTCTGTAAAGACTGAGCAAGGTGAAGCAGGGTGCCATAATTAGTCAGTGTGCTTAACTACACTGGAAAGCAGAGAGGTAAGGGAGTCAGGGAGAGGGCAAGACCAGCCATTCAGCGACAGACTGAGATAAAACAGAGTCCTAATTAGCTGGTGTAATGCACAAGAACAAGACTTATCAAACTCTATTGCAGTAACTGTGAGTATGGCAAAATTCAAAGGCCAAATTTTAAAAAAATGTGTCTAAATTAGGTCAAGATAGTTATAGGATATGAGAACCATGCTGGACTGCAGCCATTAAGGGTACAAGAAAATATAGACCTTTAGCATTCAAAACAAAACATTTTGGCACAATGGCATTGTTTACAAGCTCATTACTGTCATAGATGTGCTATGGTCCTTTCCAAATACGCATAAGCCTAGATATTAGATAAACGTACTTATCGAGAACATCAATGCATTTTATCCAATTTGAGCTCTAAATGTGTAACTAATATAAAACTGTGTAACTGCTTACTCAGTCATAATAAGCCCAACTGGTAACAACTCCCTACAGTTTTTGATTTAATAGGCTAAATCTATCAACCAAATCAGACTTCAAAGAAGTTCCCAATTCATCCTCCTTCTCATTCAAAAGAGAGCTACATGAAAAATCAGTCCAAACTTTATATTAGTATGTGTGTACAGTGTGTGTGTGTGTGTGTGTGTGTGTGTGTGTGTGTGTGTGTGTGTGTGTGTGTGTGTGTGTGTGCGCACAAACTTGGGAGACCTCAGGCAAAACATCCCAGATGATGTTTCAGAAACCCTAAAAACCATTTAAAAGTAGAAGGCAGCTCATTTTCTTCCTTAGTGCACCGAAGAGAGAGAGAAAGGGAGAGAGCAAGTGAGGAATAGTGTAAAAGAGAGTGACCCAGTTAGAGAAAATTTAAATAGGGATTCCATTTAGAGGGCCACATTAATTGGAGCAGATGCCTTCTCAATTATTAAGAGGCCTCCAAGGGTGTTAGCACGAGCTAAATTTATACTGCACAGCTTTGACTGGGCTTGTCCAATCTCATACAGCATCTGCAGACAGAGGGAAGAAACATGCATGGTGTTTCATACACCAGTGTGCACACTTCATAGGCGCACACACACACACAAACACACAGCTCAACTGGTCTGGGTGATCAGTTCAATCAATCAGACCAGTTTTGGTACTATAGGCTGGGTTAAAATAACTGAAATGTCCGTAACCTAATTGATATTGAATCAAATTGAAAATGTAATCGAATCGGGACCTTGTAAGGCTCAGTGCTTGGACCAATTCTTTTCTCCTTGTATATGCTTCCTCTAGGCAATATTATTAGGAAGCACTCAATTAACTTTCACTGTTATGCGGATGACACCCAATTATACTTATCAATCAAGCCAGACGAAACCAGTCAGTTAGCTAAACTTCATGTATGTATTAGAGATATCAAATCATGGATGACCTACAATTTCCTGATGTTAAACTCAAACAAAACTGAAGTTATTGTGCTGCGCCCTAAACACCTCCGAACATCATTATCCCAAGATATAATTACTCTAGATGGCATTGCCATGGCCTCCAGCACTACTGTCAGAAATCTAGGAGTCATTTTTGATCAGGATATATCCTTTAACGCCCACTTAAAACAAACCTCTAGAACAGCCTTTTTTCACCTTTGTCTAGTCCTTTTCACCTCAAAACTAGTCCATGCATTTGTTACTTCCAGGCTGGACTATTGTAATTCCCTATTATCAGGATGCTCAAATAAAACTCTTAGGACACTCCAGCTGATCCAGAATGCCGCAGCGCGTGTTCTGACAAGAACTAAGAAAAGAGATCATTTTTCTCCTGTGTTGGCTTCTCTGCATTGGCTTCCTGTAAAATCCAGGATTGCATTTAAAATCCTTCTCCTGACCTACAAAGCTCTAAATGCTCTAGCACCATCATCTCTTGAAGAGCTCATAGTACCTTATTGTCCCACTAGAGCACTGCGCTCCCAGAATGCAGAGTTATTGTGGTTCCTAGAGTCTCTAAAAGTAGAATGGGAGCCAGAGCCTTCAGCTATCAGGCTCCTCTCCTGTGGAACCAGCTCCCAGTCTGGGTTCGGGAGGCAGACACCGTCACCATCTTTAAGAGTAAACTTAAAACTCTCGTCTTTGATAAAGCTTATAGTTAGGGAGTGAGGAGTTGCAGCGTTCGCCTAGACCGGCGGGGGTTGGTGTGTAGCCACAGTCATGGCGCACCCCCACCCTATCTCTGCTTCTCCCCATAGAAAGCTTACATATACTTAGGGAGTAATGAGTCGCAGCGTTAGCCTAGACCGGTGGGGGAAGGTGTGTAGCCACAATCACAGAACACAGCCTCCCTATCTCCCCTTCTCTGCAGCTCTTAGTTATGCGGTTATAGTTCTAGACTACCGGGGTACCTCCTTGGACACATGAGCTTCTCTCTCCTCTCTCTTTCCATCTGTGTGTATTCGTGTCACAGAAATGCTTGTTACTAACATAGCTCTGGGGAGCTTATTCCCCGGAGTCCTTATGTTCGTTTTCCGCCCAGCATCATCATCTTGGATCAGGATGGCACCTACATCATGGTGGACCTGCCCTACGCCCTGCTGTGCCCTATTACACCCTGCTACGCACTGCAATGCCCGGCTTCGACTTGCTATGTCTGGCCAACGCCCTGCCACATAATATTATAACTATTACAATATCTTTATTGTGACTATTATTGCCATTGTTCATCATACCCCCAACCGGCACCGTCAGACACCGCCTACCAAGAGCCTGGGTCTGTCCGAGGTTTCTTCCTAAAAGGGAGTTTTTCCTCAACACTGTCGCATTTACACATTCATGCATGCTCTTAGGGGAATCACTGGAATTGTTGGGTCCTTGTAAATTATAGAGTGTGGTCTAGACCTACTCTATCTGTAAAGGGTCCTGAGATAATTCCTGTTATGATTTGACACTATAAATAAAATTGAATTGAATTAAATTAAATCGGAATCTAATTGATTCGGGAAATTATTGGCCATACCCAGCCCTAGTTTGTACTTAGAGATATATACACAAATAGCTAGAAAGCGAAAAAATATCAATGTAGACATATAAACAACGACTCCCCTAAAACACATGTACACAGACTTACAACCTGCCTTAAAAACATTCCCTAGAGAAGTGACGCATTCTATAATAATAATAAATCCATCTAATAATAAATCAAATAATTTCCCAGTGAGTCAATGGCCTATCTTCCAGGCTCCATCTCTAGCCATTTGAGCCATAATGACTTTCTAGTTTCCTCCAACCTGCGCTGTAGTGAACCAGCAGCAGAAACTAGTCCCATGAGGGTAACACTAGTGCCCCGATACAGCATTGGACAAAATAGGATAGGAGGGAGAGAGAGGAGGGGAGTAGCAGTTAGATTTATTTTGCACCATTTCATAAATGTATTATTAACCTCTCTCTTCTCCTGTGTCATGAAAAAAAATCTGGAGAGATTCAGAAAATGACGCTCAAGTCTGACATGAAGATGATGAGGTTTTTTTTTCTCTGACTGAAGATGAGAAGAGGAGTCAGTTCGTGATTAATTCATTGTCTCCACGATGCAGGCTAGTGGTCACAAGCTGGTGAAAGGAGCTGTAAATAGCACACCTCCATGAGCAATCTAAGGGCCTTTTCACACCTGAAAGTCTAAACCAAGGTTCATGTTTGAGCCGGTTAGTTTTGGTTTCACATTGCAGTTGTGCAAGCGAACTAAAGAACTATACATGACATGACTACGTCCTGTCATCAATAAAACATTCAGGGCCAGAGCATGCTTAGGTCATTACATTAAGGACTTGCTTACTGCATTCCGGTTCATCTATAAGGTAAGAACCAGACCTGGGCACGTTTAGCAATCACACTAATGTGTACCGGGCCCGAGTCCAACAGAACCGTGCCCTAGCTCAGCTCTTTCAAGAGGGCCAGGACACAGAAAGGAGCGATCACACAAGGCAAACAAACCAGACTTGGGTCAAACATGCTCAGGCCCGGTTTAACTGGGCCAGGTGTGAGTACGCCCTTATTCTCTGCTCTGATTGCTGTCTGTTCTGAGCTATTCCTTAAAGGAGCTACGCTTCTCTTATAACACGACGATAGCCTACCAGAACTTCTGTATTTGGTCCTGAAGTCCGACCATCCAAAAAAGGCTCGAAATGAACCGGACCATGGCTCAGTTTGATCCGGACTGAGACCACCTATTTTCGTTGAACCAAATTTTGGCTGTTTGGCTCGGACCGTGGTGCGGGGGTTTCACACCTGTAATTTTGGTTCAGATCCAACGGAAAAGTCCAAAAGTCCAGACCAAACGAGGAAGGTGTGAAAGCACCCTAAGTAAACTCGAACCATCACTCCAGAGAAAATGTCTGGAGGAACTCTAATGAAATTGTTATGTTTTCCCACTCTCCCCCCAATTTTTCCACACCACGGTGCACACATGTCTGTATTTTAAACAACCAGTCTAGATGTAGTTTAAAAAGCTTTCTCAAAAGAATTTTTAAGCCCAATGGCTGTCAACATGACAGTATATGCAAATAGCGTATTATACATTCCTCATGCATTTATCAAAAACAAATGCTCTCTATTTCTGTTCATTTTCTGTGAAGTTGGAAGTTCCTTAGACTTCACGACATCTTAAGTGATCTGATCATATCACATGTTGTATCTCTAGAAAACACAAACAAATGCACAACGCTGATGCATGACAAACGCAATTAAAAAGTACATCAGTACTTTGTACGTCCTCAGTGTACTTAATGAAAGGCATCAGATAATCCAAGACATTATTGTCTGGGAAACCAGCAGCTAATCTAAATGGTGAAAATATTATTTTCTTTGCTAATAACAAATCACAGGAATTTTAGTCAAGGTTGTTAGAAGCCCTTTGTTATTAATAACGAGGAGTTAGGAATATTCTCAAAAACGAGATGAAACATCTGTGCCTCCTGCTGTTCTTATTCAGAAAACGAGGTGAGCTGCCATACACTGAGACCCAGAGCATGATGTGCAATTGAATGCTAATTTTCCGCCTATTCACTCCACGCTGTTCATTACATAGACAACTGGTACTCCACCTAGATTTATAGAAGCCAATTAATCTGTGTCAGGGAGGTGAACACAAAGACAGCATAAGTGGGACGGGAGGGCATATACACTCATGAACACACAAACACACAGGAAGTTTGTCTTAGATGAGAGACAGAGAGAGCTCTGTTGGTAATGAGG
The DNA here is from genome assembly GCF_031162955.1 of Sander vitreus. Lineage (NCBI taxonomy): Eukaryota > Metazoa > Chordata > Actinopteri > Perciformes > Percidae > Sander > Sander vitreus. The sequence continues at coordinate 19,820,441 of NC_135859.1, read as the reverse complement.
CCAATGTGAGTCAATGACTGAATGTGTGAATCAAAGTTTTCTAGGTTCTCTCTGGAAGCTGTTAAAGGTAGAGACGGAAAGAAATGAAAGTATTTCACACTGACATGCTTGGCTTTAATCTAGCACACTCTGATTCTGCTTCCCCCCTCCCTCACAGACAAGTTTAGTATCTCACACTTCTCTTTATTCAATTTCTCTCTTCCTCATCTGCTACTTTATTTCGGTCTCTTCCAGTTCCTCACTTCCTCTGCCATCGAAGAGGCATCCAGCAGGGTGGGGAATGAGGACAAGGTCAGCAAATATCTGGGTTGTTCGCTTCATTCACTTTAACATCCACTGTCCATTTTCTCTCTCAACTCCTCCCTTCCTCCTCTAGACCTTGACCCATTCCCCTCTGTCCCACTCTGTTCCCCCTTCTCCCTCCCTTTCCCTCACTCTACCGCTCCTACTTCCCATTTTGGAATGATTGATGAGCATGATGCTTTGCTCTTGGGCAGTTTATTAACTTCATGGAGCAGAGCTAGATAGGCAGCAGGCCTCACTGTCTCACTTTTTTTTCTCTATCTCTCTCCTCCTATACTTTCTGCTTTGGCGCTGTCCCTCATTCTCTCACTCTCCTCATCTGTTCATCAACTTCTTCTCTGTAACCCTTTCTCATGCTCTCTCTCTCCAACCCTTCCACTTCATCCTCCCCTATCTATCCTCCTTGGACAAAAAACAGCTGAAGACGATCAATGTTTGTCATGGTGACATACATCTCAGCATATCTGTCTGCATGTGCTCCCCTTTTTCCCGTTTGAATGAGTGGCATGGCTGTAAATTTGCTTTATGTTGTCATTACTTACTGGGGAACAGCAGGCACACTCCATGGGAAGCGCTGTCTGCGTTCAGGGCAAGTGAGTTACGGCTAGGCGTAAGATCACATTTCTTGACATGTAAACACCATGAACAAAAATACGCGCCCTGACATTTACACAGAGCGACATGCACGCTAACTCACCCACACACTGCAATATATGTGGTCAGGTACACACCATTGACCATGTAATGCCATGTTAAGGGAGACAGAGGGGGGGTTGACAGGCTGTACTGTAAGTAAATGGTATTAGTTACTGTGTCCATTACCGTTTGTCCTTGAAACTACCAACCCAGTTTATGGTGTGTGTGTGTGTGTGTGTGTGTGTGTGTGTGTGTGTGTGTGTGTGGGCTTGTTTAACCATATTCGTGGGGTCCAAAAACCAGGAGTCCCGACAGCTTTGTGGGGCCAAAATGCTGGAACCCACAAGTTTAAAGGGCTGTTTGAGGGTTTAGACTTGGTTGTAGGATTAGGGATAGAATTATGTTATGGTTAGGGTTAGGGTAAGGGTTAAGGTTAGGCATTTAGTTGTGATGGTTAAGGGGCTAGGGAATGCATTATGTCAATGCCGGGTCCCCACAAAGATAGTGCCACAAACCTCTGTGTGTGTGTGTGTGTGTGTGTGTGTGTGTGTGTGTGTGTGTGTGTGTGTGTGTGTTTTCTTGTTTAACTATATTTGTGGGGTCCAAAAACCTGAAATACAGTATACTTGTGGGGTCCGGACAGCTTTGTCGGGCCAAAATGCTGGACCCCACAACTTCAAAGGGCTGTTTGAGGGTTAAGACTTGGTTTTAGGATTAGGGTTAGAATTAGGTTATGGTTAGGGTTAGAGTAAGGGTTAAGTTTAGGCATTTAGTTGTCATGGTTAAGGTTAGGGTAAGGGGCTAGGGAATGCATTATGTCAATGATGGGTCCCCACAAAGATAGTGAAAGGCACTATGTGTGTGCATGTATTTTAGGATGTCAATGAGTCACTTTTATAAACATGGGATGTTCATGGGATGTATGCATGGGTATGCATTTATGTTCATTATTTATTTATTTAATGTTTAAACGAATAGCATTCAAAAGCATAGTATATTGAACCAACAATCTGATTCTACAGATAATATTACTAAAAGCAAAAACAAATTTTAGTAATATGCTAATTTGCACGTCTGTGTGACATCCTTGCTGTACAATCCACTGAGAGCCCTGCATGACAGCACCATGAGGTTCAATGCTGTAATAATGTTCATAGCAGCTATTGTATGGTGGGAGAAATGGTTATGGTAATGGAGGCTTCACAGGCTATGGCCAACCTGACAAACTACTGTGTCACGTGAGAGTAAGAGAGAGCGAAAAGAGTGTGAGACAGAAGAGATGACAGAATATGGTTTGAAAGGCAATGTCCTTAACAGTTGGATAAAAAATGGTTTACAGTTACATTTTAAAGTAATTGATAATGGGAATCAAATGGGAAATAAAGAGGAAGATAAAAAGAAATGAATTGAGATATACTAAATGTATAAGTCCAACATAAGGCCCAAAAAAATAATGCAGCCCTTGATAGGTATTTCTTCCTCTTAGTAACTGCAAATGTTCTTTTTACTATAGCCCACATATAAATTGCATTCTGCCAACTTTTGCCTCTTTGCAGCCTGTTTGTTGGCTTGCACAGTTTTTGCCATCCACTGTCTATGACTCTCACCAACAAGCTGTTCATCACCCACAAAAATCCTGCTGTATGATATAGTGTGTCCCCTTTCTTTAGCACATAGAAAACTGCCAAGCAAAAAGTAAAAAGACTAACGTATTCTGACATAACTGAAACCAGCATAAAAAAATCAGACCACATTTAAAGTTACTTAAATCCCTCACCTTGCCTATAACTAATGTTCAGACCAATGAAAACTAAATGTTTTTTTTTTCAATATGTATTAGCAAACCACACATATGGGATCCACTATCTGTTAGTATGATACAGGGGGGATATTGGGCCTGGTACACAGGCAACTTAATGCAGATTTCTGTAGCAACTCTAAAGCTTTTTGTTTGTATGTGCGTGAGCTCTTTTTTCCCTAAAGAGTGTCTGTTGTATCAAATTGGGTTCTGTGGATGAAAGCTTTTGTCAAACAGCCTATATAATTATATCATTCTAATACATTAGAGAGATGGCAGGATTGCAAGACAGGCTTGTGTTTTATGTCCAATCCCCAGACAGAGGTAAAAGGTTCAGTTGAAAAGAAAGAACATATCCAAGGCTATTCTTTTCTTTGCTTGGTCTGCAGGGGAAGAGAGAAAATAGAAGCAGGAGAGAGCAAAAAAAGGACTATTACGGGAGGGTGAGGTGGGTGATTGAGACCAATACCTCTTTTACTTTGAGTCACTGACATGGCCCTCTGCTGGACATCTCTTACACCCCCTACCTCGCTGTCCTGCTTCTATTTCGTCAGACTTCATCTCTTTCGTTCAGTCCACACCTCAGCACTTCATCACTCTGCTTTCACTCTGCACAGAAACACTCATTTCCCCCTTTGTTTGTTCTTTCCAAATCTTTTTTGCTTTCAATTTCAACTTCCAAATCCCTTACTTTCCCCATATCTCTGTTTTACTACCTGCCTTACAATACAATACTTTCTTTGTTTCCATCTTCTGTCTCTGTGTATTACAAAAATCCCTGTTATCTTTCTGTGCCTCCTATTCTCTCCGTTGTCTTACTCTCTCTTCACTCTGGACCCAGTTTTGTCTTCTCATTTTCTGACTTAATGTTGAACCTCCTCACTCCCTCCCTCTATATTACCGATGCAAAATGAACAACATGTGCACTCAAGACATTTGTTCTGTATAGTTACATAAAAAAATGTGAGGTGTTTCATTTAAACACGGTTCATGTCACAAATCTGCCAATTAAAGCAAACAAGATAGAAGTCTATATTGTCTGTTTGGACGCAAACAACATACACCACGTGCTGATGTGGGTTGAATACTGCAGTTGAAGTTGTGTTTATGCAGAGCAGGTTGTGCAATCCCAATACTAGGGGTTTGCCTGCAGACCACCTATTATCGCATAGAGAAGCACCAAGAAAGATTTTCATGGTTTTAGTTGGCTAACGTTGGCACACACAGACCGGTCCAAAATGTGAATTTCCCCATTGTGGGATTAAAAAAGGATTTTGAATCTTGGATTTTGAAAATCATATGAACGCGTACGTACAGCAATAGTACAGTACATGCTGGTTTTATTTGCAGTCCATGTGTGCCACATTACTAATCATGGCCGCTGGCAGGAGAGCACTCCAAATAATTAGCTTTTCCAAAGGAAGTAGCAACCACTAGGAGACATCTGTGAGCAAGGTGGAATTTATCTAAACTCTAATACAAGGATACAGGCACTGTATTAGGGTAAACTACGTCTAAAACAAGGACATATAACTAATGACTAAATGAGGAGGCAACATGTAACACGTAGGAGGGCAAGAAATGGGCAGGGATGTTTTCTGGAAATTACTAGTCTATATCGACAACGTTTCCTTTAGGGGATTGCTCCGGTGCCGCCTGAAGATCCGCCGGATGTCCCTCATTTTCGGTCGGATGTCCCTCACCTTCTGCTTTCTTTGTGTTGGCATTCTAAACTCCGGTCGATTTATGAGGACTATGGTTAACTGCTCCTCAGATCTCTGCATGGTAAATCCAGACAGCTAGCTAGACTATCTGTCCAATCTGAGTTTTATGTTGCAGGACTAAAACAATCTTTGAATGAGCACATGTTCCACTAAAACAAGTTCCTTCCCGAGACTATTTTGCAGTGACACCGTTATTGCATCCAGCGCTTAGCGGTGATTGATTTAAAGAAATGCCAAAAAACCAGAGCATGTTTTTCTTGTGTGGACTAGCCAGACCTTCCCTCGCAGCGCTGTGGAGGAAGGTCTGGCAATGCAAGACTAGGAAATTGGATAGGAATTGACACATTACCCTTAATGCAGAATTTACTGTATGCCGACAGCATTTCACAAAGTGTATCATGTTTCCCTAGCAGGCATAACTAAGTGTTTTTTGTGTGACAAAGGAGTATTGGGGTTACTGAAGTAGTTTATTTAAGCTGTGATTGTTTGTTTATTTAATCCAAATCAAGGGTGTGTTTAGTTTATTAAATTATTACATACATTAAAATGTGTTGCTTTAATTTTCTAGGTCTGTTGGCTGAAGACCATCCCATGGGCCCACCACCTGTGGGAGGAACCGCTGGGGTCGGGTGCGCTGCCACATGGGTGGCAGTGAAGGTCAGGGGCCTCGACGGACCAGACCCGGGCAGCAGAGGCTGGTTCTGGGGACGTGGAATGACTGATAGTGTAATGACATTTCAACTCACACCTCCGGCGGAGCTTTTCGTGCATCCCTGTGGAGGCTGGGGGCATTGAACCCGAGTGGACAATGTTCCATTGCTGAAGCTGCGGTGAGGAGCTGTGGTCTTAGGGTCTTAGGTGCCTCAAGGGGCGGTAACCCACGAACACCGGTGGTCAGGGAAGCCGTCCGACTGAAGAAGGAGTCTTTCCGGGATATGTTATCCCAGACGACTCCGGAGGCAGTTGCAAGGTACCGAAGGGCCCGAAGGGCTGCAGCCTCTGCCATGAAAGAGGCAAAGCAGCGTGTGTGGGAGAAGTTCGGAGAAGACATGGAGAAGGACTTTCGGTCGGCACCAAGGTACTTCTGGAAAACCGTTTGCCACCTCAGGAGGGGGAAGCGGGGAACCATCCAAGCTGTGTACAGTAAGGATGGGACGCTGTTGACCTCAACTGAGGAGGTAATAGGGCGGTGGAAGGATCACTTTGAGGAACTCCTAAATCCGACTAATACGCCCTCTATGGTAGAGGCAGAGCTGGAGGACGAGGGGGGATTGGCATCAATTTCCCTGGTGGAGGTTGCTGAGGTAGTTAAACAACTCCACAGTGGCAAAGCCCCAGGAATTGATGAGATCCGTCCAGAAATGCTTAAAGCTCTGGGTGTGGAGGGGTTGTCTTGGTTGACACGCCTTTTCAACATTGCGTGGAAGTCTGGGACGGTGCCTAAGGAGTGGCAGACCGGGGTGGTGGTTCCCCTTTTTAAAAAGGGGGACCAGAGGGTGTGTGCCAATTACAGGGGTATCACACTTCTCAGCCTCCCCGGTAAAGTCTACTCCAAGGTGCTGGAAAGGAGGGTTCGGTCGATAGTCGAATCTCAGGTTGAAGAGGAACAATGCGGATTCCGCCCTGGTCGTGGAACAACGGACCAGATCTTTACTCTCGCAAGGATCCTGGAGGGAGCCTGGGAGTATGCCCAACCAGTCTACATGTGTTTTGTGGATCTGGAGAAGGCGTATGACCGGGTGCCCCGGGAGATACTGTGGGAGGTGCTGCGGGAGTACAGGGTGAGGAGGTCCCTTCTCAGGGCCATCCAATCTCTGTACGACCAAAGCGAGAGCTGTGTCCGGGTTCTCTGCAGTAAGTCGGACTCGTTTCAGGTGAGAGTTGGCCTCCGCCAGGGCTGCGCTTTGTCACCAATCCTGTTTGTAGTATTTATGGACAGGATATCGAGGCGTAGTCGGGGTGGAGAGGGGTTGCAGTTCGGTGGGCTGGGGATCTCATCGCTGCTTTTTTGCAGATGATGTGGTCCTGATGGCATCATCGGCTCAGACCTTCAGCACTCACTGGATCAGTTCGCAGCCGAGTGTGAAGCGGCTGGGATGAGGATCAGCACCTCTAAATCGGAGGCCATGGTTCTCAGCAGGAAACCGATGGAGTGCCTTCTCCAGGTAGGGAATGAGTCCTTACCCCAAGTGAAGGAGTTCAAGTACCTTGGGGTCTTGTTCGCGAGTGAGGGGACAATGGAGCGGGAGATTGGTCGGAGAATCGGCACAGCAGGTGCGGTATTACATTCAATTTATCGCACCGTTGTGACGAAAAGAGAGCTGAGCCAGAAGGCAAAGCTCTCAATCTACCGGTCAGTTTTTGTTCCTACCCTCACCTATGGTCATGAAGGCTGGGTCATGACCGAAAGAACAAGATCCAGGGTACAAGCGGCCGAAATGGGTTTCCTCAGGAGGGTAGCTGGCGTCTCCCTTAGAGATAGGGTAGCTAGATAGCTCAGTTATCTGTGAGGAGCTCGGAGTAGAGCCGCTGCTCCTTTGCGTCGAAAGGAGCCAGTTGAGGTGGTTCGGGCATCTGGTAAGGATGCCCCCTGGGCGCCTCCCTAGGGAGGTGTTCCAGGCACGTCCAGCTGGGAGGAGGCCTCGGGGGAGACCCAGGACTAGGTGGAGGGATTATATCTCTAACCTGGCCTGGGAACGCCTCGGGATCCCCCAGTCGGAGCTGGTTAATGTGGCCCGGGAAAGGGAAGTTTGGGGTCCCCTGCTGGAGCTGCTACCCCCGCGACCCGACCCCGGATAAGCGGATGAAGATGGATGGATGGATGTTGGCTGAAGAGGTAGATGTGGGTAGATGACACAGCTCTGTAGTTATTAATGTCGACCTCCGAAAGAACCCTGTGAGGTAAAAATGTTGAAAAGCATATTGTGAGCTCTCTCTCTCCTAAAAATACATATTTTGAGGTCAGCCATGATATAGACTCTCCCTCTAGTTTCCGTTTCAGTTGTTTATGTCCACACACACATGTTCACACATGCTCGAGCATGACTAACATAAAGTTAATGGTTAAGCAATTGATATATAAATGCTGGACAAGGAAACATTATCCTTACTTCTCTGGCCTCAATTCCTGCTCTTTTATATTCTACTTTATATGTCATGATCTTCACTACTTTTCACATTAATTCCATCTTCTGCTTTCTACAATTTATTTTCTATTTTCTTCTGCATCTGCACCATTTCGCCAGACTTTTTTGCTTCTTGTCCTGCCTCCCAATTTCCTCTCTTATCTCATTTTCTTAACTCTATGCTATTGGGCAGCTGGGTGTTTTAATTCATTGTTTCCTTACTTGTTCTTTTTACTTTAAGGAAAAAGGCAGGATACACACATATGCACACTTAAAACTACAAACCATGTCCACCTAAATATACAACAGACAACAGAGCGTACTTACCAAATTACACAACATATGGTTAACATAAATGTTCCATGCAGCAAGGCTTAAATGCAGAGTAGAGGAGTATTTGTGCACAGGAAAAAGGAAACCTGACATGACAAAACAGTACAAGCCACATTCAAACCTACACAATCATGTTCACAAAGCTAATTGCAAAACCAGACATATCAAAGAATATTCTTTTTTTCCTTTTTATTTGTTCTCTACATTTTATTATTATGAACATGTCAGGGACAGGATTAAAAACTAAAATGTTAAAATGCTTGCATGCTTTATTAAATGCCAGTCAAGAACAAATGTGTCCGGATCTAAAGTACTGGGAAAAAGGTGGTTTGATCTCCAATAGTCTCTCCGCAGTCAGTGGGATTCAGTGTTGGAAAACAATGAGAAAACCTCCCCACAGCTCACTACAGCTGCTTCACCTGGGGTGATTACACAAAGAATAGGTTCAGCTGAATGCTGAATTGAATTTAGCTTTGTTGTGGACAGATCATGCATACTTTACCATCGTCTTCCTAGCTGACCTATTTCTATTAAAATAAGTAATTGCCAGGTTGAGCTGTGTTTCTAATTCTCTCCTTTCGCTCTGCCTCCCTTTCAAAGAAGCAGTTCAGGGAATAGACAGGAAGAGTGTGACAATTTGCTTGTTTTTTTTTCTAAAAATATTGTCCACCACAAGGCTGTGTGTATGGTATATGTGTGAGGCAGATTTAACTCAAGAAAGACCAGCTTAATCAGTCCGTCTTATATTAGTGCATACTAACACAGATCCTGTGTGTGTGTGTGTGTGTGTGTGTGTGTGTGTGTGTGTGTGTGTGTGTGTGTTTTAATGCACATTGTCAAATAGATTTTGAGCGTCTCATTTGCGGTGGCTATGGAGTAGTTTGTATAAAGACACAATTAACACCCAAGATGGCACCACGAAGTGGTATGTAGTTCCTACCTGACCCACTTCACTGAGGGACCTTTTTTTTTTTCGGCAGCCAACACTTCATTTATTAACCTCTAAATGTTTTGATGAGCAAACTGATCTCCTGCAGCAGCGCCTGCTTCAGGGTCAGTTACACTTACACACATGTATACCTGGGATCAAACCAGAGTTTTTTACTGTGGGCCACAGAGCTGAGAAGCTGCTCAGGGTTAAGTGCTTACTTACTCAAGGGCACCACTGCTGCAGAGGAGAGGATGATTCATTCAAATTCCCCACCCAAGAGTTTTCCCTTAGAGGTTCAGCTTTGATATAAAAACCTTAAAATGAAAAGAGTGCTTGATGTCAAATTGATTTAACAACAGTTCAGGATAAGACAGACAGTGTGAATGTCATCTGAAGCTCCCATTGATGTCATAAACACCATTAATGACAAAATGGGAGTTGCAAGAAGAAGGACTATTGCCGGTGGGTCAATTCTTTAGACCGAATAATATATTTTAATAACTACTAAGGAGAATCTCATCTGTCAAATATTCCACATCTATGAGGATTGAACATATTATTAACTGCATAATTACACTATCAGTCTCCATTTGAAGAAACTCTTATTGTTCTAGCCCTTGTGTCAGCATAAAGTAATCCTGTGCCCACCACAATTACACTATTGTATGTGTACTAAACACTGTTGCTGAATCAAGAAGTGGGACTTCCTGCAAGGTTGAAATTAGTATTTATTAGAACTATATTAGTATAAAGTGTTGGCAACTGTGATTTATGTGCTTAATAATAAACAAAACATATGTTATACTTATACATATTACAGGTGAACCTTTGTTCTTTTCCGTTCAGTGGGGAAAATCTGTGAGGATTCATTGAACCACGACTGCAGTTTTTAGGGAATACTGCTGAGCTCTTAGTTCTCTGCATGAAAGGACCTGATGGGTAATGAGATTTATGATGAAAGAAAACCCAAGTCCAATGCATTTACTTGTTAAAAATGTAAATGTCTTCATCCTGGCAGCATTTTTTAAAAGGGTACACTGCAATTTCAAAGTTAAACTATCTTTTAAATACACTGGTTATAATGTTGCAATATTCAAGGCTTTTCAAATTTTGCGTAAAGCAAAGAAGAATCCAGTGGTTTTCTCTAGCCACAACTTTCTTGCTCAGCCCTTTACTTTCTGCGCCTGCTATGTTTTTATGACTCTAACTCACAAAGTGATTGAGCTCTTCCAAACTTTTTCAGAAATTTGACTTTGCTTTCCTTTAATCTTCAGAGCCATCTTCATAAAAGTTTTAAAAGCCATAATTTCTTTGAAGTGGAAACTTGTCGTGTAGATGGCTTTGTATAATCCCCCAATTCACTTGCTTGCTGTGCTGTGAAAGGCCTGTTTTTACTGGAGACGGTGCCTCCATCCACACAGAAAGCTAAACCACACAACATCCCAAACTTATATTATTCTCTGTCACTTGTCTCTGTCTGCGTCACCAACACAAACACAAACAAATGTGCCTACACACATATTTAATAAAACATGTCCATTTCCCAGGCGTTTACCTCCACAGCCATGCTTTATTCTCTGTCCACTTTGACCAATTTCTGGTTCTCTCACATGGTATCACTTGGTCAACCTGATCTTATAAAAGATTCACAGACCGTTTACATGCACCAAATCACACCACATGCATTATGCAGTGCAGCTATGGTCTGGCTCTCCAATCCCCTTCCCTTCTGCTCTTTGCTCTTGTTCCTTCCCCCTTTCTTTCCTAGACAATGATGACTTCAACCCCTTCAGTTTCTTTGCCTCTTAGCCTCTCTTTATAATCTTTCATTGAAACGCTGCTGTCTCTTCCCCTCTTACCTTCTTCCTTCATGTTTTTGCTCCTTTTAATGCAATTCTGCTTCCAGTGACCCCTGACCTTCAAATTTCCTTCCTACAGCTAGAGGTGAAATGTTTGACTCTTGATACTGCTACATCATGAAAGGCTTCCAGCAAAGAGCTAGACCACCCTCTGAGCTCAATCTGCAATTCAGTTTTCTCACTTTCGCTCACTTTGTTGCTCTCGCTTTCAGAAAGAAGATAAGACAGAGATTTAGGAACTGTTTCCCTCTCTGACCTTTTCTATCTGTCTATGCCAGTGAGTCATTTTACTCACTGACATATATATAGTTTATTGTTTTATAATATTATTTAAGAATCATGATTTGAGCATCTTCATTTGTTCATCCTCATCTCCACACCAGCTCAAACTATTGCACTGTGTCATTCAAAGTCCTTTAGGATATCATTCAGCTTGACAGTAAGGCTACTTTTACTTGACCCTCTGTGGCCTGCAAACAGGTCTGTAAGAAATTGTATTGTTTGGTTGCTGGTCACATCATGAAAGCCATTGGCCAGAGCTGTAACCAGAACCTTCACAGCAGCTACTCACCTGGATTTTCAAGTTATGTAAAATATACAACATTTGGACGTAAATCCTATTGCCATAATTGTAATTTAGTGTCCAAAAACCTTTAAGGTAAGAGATCAGAGACCACTTTACTTCTTAATAGACAGACATCTTTAAAGACAGATATCTGAATCAAAAGCCTTATCCATATACAGATACAATTTGTACTGCACAGCAACGGAAATATTAAGTATATGAAGAAAAAAAACTGACTTTGGGTGGACATCTTTGGCGTATAACTGCAATAGTAGCTAAAGACAAAAAGTTGACATCACATCCTTATTCCATCAGTAAATAAAAATGACCTGCAGGGGATAAATATATTATTTTACACTAATTATGTAATGTAACAGTGAGCTACGGCTATGGGTAAGGACCTAACTCAGTCTTAATTTAAGAAAACGGAACACTTAACCACAGGATTTGAAAACATACTATTTTGTTTTGTATTAAGGATATTTTGTTAATTTAATTATAGGATAAGGGATTTGTTGTTGCTGCTGTGATTGATGAGGATGGCAGTGGTGGCTGTGCTCCCCACTGCAACTGCTTCAGTTCTGTCCTTGTCAATGAGACAAGGTTTAAATGAAAAATCTAACTTCAGCAATTATTACACTGGCCTCAACTGAGAGAGAGAGTTAGAGATACTGACACAAGATATTTTCCAATCATCTGATGCTGGACTGTGGCCTTTTTCTCATGTTATTCACAAGTGAGATAGGTCATTTTCATATGCATACAAATATGTGCAAACATGCCTGTTCATGTGTTCCAGCTCATATATATTCACACTTTGTCCATGGTGCAAAACACATTATATAAAGCTCTCACCGGGGAGTCCTAAACTGTCTCACACACACACACATGCACACGCACACGCACATAGACATAGCCCTAGATATCACATTGGGTCACAGGAGCCCCAGATAAACGCAAACTGCTAATCAGGCCAACCAAAATAGAGCTCATCATCTTTGGGTTGAAATGAGGTTGAGACAGGGGTTATCTTTGGCTTTCCTGTGGGCAATCACTGAAAAATGCATTTGCGCCGGAGAAGCATTGATGGTGTCAGTTCGTAATAACTTATATGTGCTGCGGCTTATAATTACATGATCTGTATCAAATTGACAATATTGCTCAAGCTTTCGGGTGGTTAACTTTTACACCTTGGCTAAATTGCTTTAAATTGACAAACTGAGCCAAAAAGCCTGAAAATAGATTGCTTAGGATTATACTTTGTTTTGCAGTGCAGGTGAGAAAGTGTTCACAATGAGTAAAAGTACGTACTGTTTCTTGACCAGGTTAAAGTAAAGGTGGAATCCCTAAAAAAAACTGTGTTAGGCTATTTGTTAAGTATTATGAGAATTGACTAGAATTAAAAGGTAGCCATTTAGATACTTCAAGACATTTTGAGCCGTAGCCATAGTGAGGTTAAGCACTACTTTTCTGTATGAAAGGCTACACCTGCAGCTCATCTGGGCCCACTCGGGAACATTGAACAATGCTTAAGCAAGGAGAAGTAATGATATTTTCTCTGCAAAAATAAAATATGAAAAGGGTGAATAGAAATCAATGTTTGGTGTCACGTACATTGTGCATCAATATGCAACAAGGGTTTGTAAATAGCTGTTGCTTTGTTTTGAAGTCTAAACACCACTTTCTCAAAATATATTTATAATTTAGATACAGCCCTTCTTAAAATATATAGTAGCATTCTGGTCCAGCCCCTCACCAATCTTATTCATATTTCCATTAAATAAAATGAGTAATACTCTTTTTAAATCTGGAGATGATAAAATGTCTGCTAATTATAGACCCATTGGTCTTCTTCCAGTTTTGTCTTCCAGTTTTAGTCTATAGTCCTGGAGAAGATTGTCTCAGAACAACTGATGCACTAGCTTGAGACAAACCATTATCTGAGTCCTCTGCAATTTGGATTTAGACACAATCATTCAACAGAATCCGCTACTTGTTTATTAATCGAAAATATTAAACAATCACTTGATAAGGGAAATGTAGTTGGTGCAGTATTTTTAGATCTAAAAAAGGCATTTGATACAGTAAATCACAACACCTTCATTTCAAAATTAGCCAAGTTTAATTTTTCCAAACAGTCATTGTCCTGGTTTGAATCATATTTAAAAGGCTGTGAACAGTGTGTTATGATTAATAATGTGAGATCCACCTTTCTCCAAATTGAAACAGGGATCCTTCAGGGCACTGTTTTGGGACCCATACTCTTCAGCTTTTACATTAATGATTTGCCAGATGAATGTCCAGATATAGGTCTACAGATGTATGCAGATGACACAGTGGTGTATGCATCTGGTAATACCTGTACTTCTGTGGCTGACAAACTAAATGTCAACTCAGATAAAATATCATCTTGGTTGGCTTCATCTTGTTTAATTTTAAACACAAGATGAATGAATGATTTCCATTAAAAAACTATCTCTAACACAGCTCTTGAATGTACAAATTAATGGGGAGCTTATTGAACAAGTACCTGAAGTGAAGTATCTGGGAATAATTATAGACTATCAGTTGAACTTTAAAAGTCATATCAAGAAAATCTATAAACCCGTTAAGGCCAACTTGGGCTGCTTTAGGATGATAAGAAACTGCCTGACTCTTGACTGTGCTTTTTATTTTTTTTAAATTCTATGATTCTCTCACACATATCGTATGTCTTGACCCCATTGGTCCCAAGCTCACCAGACATCAGTTAAGACCATAGAGCTTTGAAAGTCCTAGACAAGAAGAGAATAAGGTATCATCACTGCCAAATTTTAAGCAAACATATAAGATTTTAAGCTTTGCTAATTTCATCTCCCTGCATTTTGTTAAATTGGTCTTCAAATGCCTAAATAGCGCTGCTCCCCCCCCCCCCTTTGTAGAACAATAATAAAACAGCAAAGTGGTACCAGAACCATCACCCGAGCAGCGTTAAAAGGCAGTTGTAGCATCCCTTTCCGTAGAACATCATTTGCCCAAACTGCATTTTCAGTAAAAGGGGCAAAATTATGGAACTTTCTGCCAGACCACTTGAAATGTATTTCAACATTAGCCACTTTAAAAAAATTTTTTTTTTTAAAAAACCCAAATTGTGGCTAATCCGGGAACAATCTTGCTCTCATATTTAGTTTTTACACTGTGCTCTCATTGTATACTTTCCTTCCATTTTCATTTCATTTCTTTTTATTTCATCTTTATTGTATTTTTAATAATAATGTAAATCTGTATTTTTATTTGTAACCAAAAGCCCTACTAGGGACAAGTGTCGAGAATTAGCTTTGGCTAAAAGCACTATGATACATACATCTGTTGAAGTTTATCTATGTTTTTTTGTGTCTGTCCCTATCTAAATAAACCTTTAAAAAAAAAAAAAAAAAATGTTGTACACTGAAAACACTGGACAGCATTTGATTAGACACGTTTCTACGCTTTTCTTTTCTGCTGAACAACATTTTCAAAGAAATACTCATTGAACCTTTGATTTGACAGCAAATCCAAACACCTTGAAACATTGACCTTAAAGTGGTCTATGAAACCATTTTTATAGCAGCTAACAAACAGAGACCATAAAATGCACTGTATACCATCCATTTCTTGCTTAGATTCATTAGCATTATGTTTTTATTATAAATATTCATCATAGTAATCTGTGGATAAAAAAGCCTAATCATATTTATATGAAGATTTGTATTTAAAATATATGTACAAAATATGGTAAATTAAATAATGTCAAACTGCATGCTATGAAGGTTGTTTTTATTTATTATTATAAAATACACCAATCAGCAGATTTACATTTATCTATTATGCACTGATATTCCATGGCAGTACTACAGCCCAAATCTGAAACTAAATATGAACATTTGTTCATATTTGTGACTATTGTGACTGACTCTTCTTGTGCATTTTAACACTTATGTAACCCAACTTGATTAATCTCTACAACTCCCTGGCAATTGTCAAGTCCATCACTTCAGCTAAAGCAACCTGCTGTCTCACAATGTACAGCTCAAACACAAGACACAAAACAAGATCTCAAATAACTTTACTTCGGTACGACTGCTTAAAGCAGGCCAGTCCTCACATGTATCAGTTCTGAATCCAGCTTGTTGTCTCCTGCTCATCTCATCTCTTTTCAGAGAAGATTGGGATGTTGTGATTTACAACAGTGCTGTACATCTTGTTTATGTGCTCTCTATAAGGAGAAATGTCGGGGAATGACATATGTAAATGAAGGATAGGAGGTTGATGGTGAAGAATGGAGAAACAGATGGAGGGACCAAGAGCAGGAAAGGAGAAAAAAAGAGTCAGGGATAGAAAGAGGAAAGGAAGGTGTTGACTTAATGATAGGGAGGTAAGGAGTCACACACAACCGCCAACACTCTCAAAAACACCCTTGGGACTTGCTCCTGTGTCAAATAACACATGTTCAAATCTGTTAAGCTCTTTGCTGCTCTCACACATAGACTTTCTCTCCCTTTCAATCTCTTCCACTCCCTTACTCTTCCTCTCTCTCTGAATCAGTGTTTTTTCCTCTCACACCAAAGAGCGATTCATCCATTAAGCTTATTGATCAAAACAATCAGAGAGCAAAAGGAAGAACAAGAGAAAGAGAAATAATTGAAGCTTGCTACCGTATAGCCTACTAATCTCCCAGAGAGATGGACGGACCACTTCCTCCCCTTAAGTGCCCGTCAGAGTTGAACTGGTCCTTATGAACCTGGGAACTTATGAGAGTGATGTGGAGCCATCTAGAACCTAATTGTAATACCATGCTTTTTAAAAGGAAACAAAGATACTTTTGCTATTCCTGCTCCATTTTTGTTTCCATTATTATTTTGTTAAGCTGACTTGATGTCTAGGAGGATACTAGGGAAAAGTAGTAAGGCAATGCATGCTTTTTTAATTTTTTTTACCTTGTCAGGAAATGTTATGCAATCTTTCTAAAGTGCAGTGTAGCTAATACACACAATTAAATGTTATGGAAGGTCCAGGAAATACTGACAATATCAACCCCCTCTAACAAAAAAAGTGCACAATGTTTTGTGTACGTGTGTGAGTGTGTGTGTGTGTGTGTGTGTGTGTGTGTGTGTGTGTGTGTGTGTGTGTGTGTGTGTGTGTGTGTGTGTGTACATTTGTATTGGACTATACAGAGATAGAACATCAACAGGGGACATGTACAGACAATATATATCCCGGTTTGACTGAGTGATAAACCTTTCAACAGGCTGCCGTGAATAATCCATTCCATTAATGTTCCCTCTCTGAGACCAACAATGGGCCTCCTCAACTATGACCAATAGAACTTCATTACTTCCCATTGTCAGAGAGCCAGGCTTCCTATAACATTACAGCAGCGTGACCTTGACATCTTGTTAGAGCTAACATTAAACTTTATGGACACCGCCTATGGTATTTAACTATGTCTGAGATATATATGGAGTCTGCTCATATGGATATGGATGGGAAAGGGGGAGGGATGAGAGGGAACTCATGAGATCACAGATAGTGCTATTTGGTTTAGCTGGTGCAAAAGACTAAAGAAGAGTGCCGTTATGTGAACAGAGATCCCATTTGTTTTAAAGGCTTATGAACCACTGAGAAGCTGTGAATGAAATGCTGCTTGCGATAATACCCTGTTGACCCAAGATGATTTCTCTCATCCACAGCCACTGGCCAATATTTTGACCGCTATTAGAAATATTGTGTAAAGCTGCTCAATGAAAGTTGTTAAATTGTTCAGGTGAATAAAGATTACAAATAACAAATACAAGATTTACAGATTGCAATGCTTTCTGGGAACTTGTGATCTTTGGCTATATAAAGTAACTTGATTATAAACTGCATGCTCTATATGTACACCATAGTACATACACTGTAAACTCTCTTAATGTGGAGTTGTAATTATGCCTCAAGAATTGTCATGTTTTATTGCAGCTAGTTTCTAAAATTATCAACACAAAATCATTACAAGCATGTATTATTTTTTGCCTCAGTTCCACTTGTTCACAGCAATTACAATGAAATGTTGGCCTGTGATTACGAACTTACGCCTGGCAAATTAAAATGCCAGCGCTGAAAACCAGTAAGAAGACTTTGCTATTTTTAAATTTATATCACAATGCTGCGGTTTATGAATATATGACACTTACAGAGAGAGGGAAACCTGATTGCACTTTTACAACATCTCTGGATTAAAACTGAAAAACTTAAAAGACTGTCATCAGCTACAATATGCTAATATAACCAATAAAGACTCACAAAGTCAGAAATTTAACAAAAGGATGAGTCAGTTCATATTTCTTATTTCATAAGGGCAAGACTTGTACAGCTTCTGTGTTTAAATGAAAATATCAAGCGAGGCTGTGGTCAAAGCCAGCAGAGACGTGTATTGACCGAAGAAGAGAGCTAATGTCAAGAAATGTCACAATTTTATTACACATACAGAGCAGTGGCATTTCTGTTTAGGAACATCCTGTGCAATTTTGTCAATGTTGTAAATTCTTAAGAATCTAATCCTCTCCAGTTTCTCTCAGTATAATGTGTACTGTAAAGGACTGCATACAGTAATTTGACCTTCAGTATTATTCTTGTTGTGTATATACTTTTTTTTATACTTAAAGCACATTGTGCTCTACAATGATGGTATACAATTGTTTGTGTGTATACTCTTCCTCTGATGCTATCCAGACTAAAGTTGTTTTTCTCTTCCCCTCTGCATGTCTCATGGCTAAGAGAAAGCCCCTGAAGGACACTAAAAACTGCAATCATTTCAGTGTCTTAAAAAGAAAATAAATGAATTTGAAGCATTAGCATTACAAAAGGAGGAATGGTAGCATTGTCATATGTTGAATGAAAGCAAGTCTTAGTGAGCATGTGAGTGAGAATTCCATGTTAATTAAATAGGCAAAAAGAAACTTGTCAGTGGTATGCGTTTGTGAATTTGGGTCCCTTTCAGCATGTCCCGACTCAAGTCATCACTCTCTAAATATGGAAGCTTGTATTCCTGAACCTGCCTACCAGTCTGACTTCATGGCTCTTGCACAATACACACTCAAATACACACACAGTCACACATATGCATGCATGCACTCACAGCCTGACTCCGCTTTGGATGTTATAGGAAGCCTGGCTTGCTTTGGATTCTCAAAGAGCTCTGGGTCTTATTGAATTAGATTAAAGGGAATACAAGATTTGATATATTTGGATTTGGTGAAGCTGCAACAACAAAAGTGCACATTTTGCTAAGGCATTCTCTGTATTCAAAAAGGATGTGGAGACCAAGAGAAAATTGGGAACTGAATCATCTAAATACATTTCAAACAACAGAGAAAAGGGGTCTGCTGTCTTCTTAGTTTTTAGGATTCCAGTCACTTATGTTTAGACTCCCCAACTGTGTAATCTGGGACTGGCACAGAGATGGGAGATTCTCCACTGTTAAAGCATTTATCACATCCCTTTGAAGAGGAGATTGGGTGAATTGCCTCATAATTCTTTTAAATGACTTGTTTATACAGAAATGAACTCCACTTGACTGGATGGCTCTGAATACTTTTGATTGGTTAGTTTAGGGCCGAAAGTTTTCTTCATAAAGTAAAACAATTCTTCCTTTGATGGAGGAATAACTTACGGTATGAAGTGCCAGTCTTTCAATAAGTAAGTTCCTATTTGTAAGTTCAACCAATGTCAACATATGTTTCGTTCAATAAGCATACACTCTTCCTGAATAACTGAAGCTGATAAAATCTGCTTCATATTTCCTGTTTATACAGCATTTCATCTCTTACTGCCACCGTATAAAAGTGTTTTTACAGTGTTTTTCTTTCATGAGGGCAAAATGTATGGGTAATATGATAGTCTTGCCTCATTTCATACTGGAGGTAATTTTAAAGATTGTTGTTGCAGCATATTGCCTAAAACTGAATAGCAAACTGCACAGAAAGATGCAAATCTCACAGTATCTTGATTCTAACTCTGACTGATTTAGTTTGTTGCATTTTCTATATAATGTCTACTGTTATTTACACAGACTATACTTTGTAAAGGTACCAATGGTAAATGGCCCATCATGAAACAAGGATTTCCAAATACTATATCCAAACAATCTTAATTATTTCCAGTGTTGGGTGTAACACGTTATATATTATACCCGTTACAATCTCAGTAACGCGAGTTACAACGCATTTTAACCTGATATTAACTTTTTTTTTCTTTTTTTTGAGAATTCGCTAACACCGCAAAACATTTTGGCACAGAAAAAAAGTCTGTGAGTGTTATTTCCTGTTGCTGGAATATGATGGTTGAGATGACTGCAGGGACAGATTCTACAGTTGCGAGATGGACATACTCAGATTATTTTCAGGAGTTATTACGCTGCGTTGAAGCGAGGTGCTGTCCCGTCACTGTTTCCGTTGTCAGAACCAGAGACAGTAGGCTACGGACAACATCTGTGTCCCAACAGGTGACGGTACGTCAGCGCGGACAGCAGTGTGTCCGAGCAACTGACAGATATAAACATGTCGGGAATTCATGTTTAGGCTTGCTACACGTAACTATTAGCATTACATTTTATCAGTGGTGGAAAGTAACTATACCGTACTTCAATACAATTGAAAGGTACTTTATTTTGTCCTACTTTATACTTCTACTCCACTACAATTCAGAGTCAAGTAGCCTATTGTCGTTTTACTTCACTAATTTTTATAGCTTTAGTTACTTTGCAAATTCAGATTAATAATACAGAATGACCGTCAAAATATTATGTGGATAAGTGGATAAAGATGACTTTGTTGATACCGTGGTGAAATTCACAAGCTACCTGCCAAGTCACACTTCCACAGTTATTTTAGTGAAAGTAACAAAAAAGTAGTGTAAAGCATTACAATTCAGACAGTATTACTGTAATATAACTAAATACTCTCAAATGACAGTAACTAGTAATCTTTTGTTACATTTTGGAAGTAACTTGCCCAACACTGATTATTTCATGAAACCTACACTTGAACAAAAACAACCACCCTCTCCCACCCCTCACCCTCCACAGTCTCAAGGAAAAGAAAAGAAAAAAACAAAACAAACAAATAAACAAGAACAAAAAATAAGAAATCACACCTTGCCTAGTCACTCTCCTCTACTTCTTGTGATGCTGAGGTCATTAGGACTGATACTTGTGCTGCTACGTTTTCCCATAGGTCTATAGTTGATGATTTGGCTTTGTTAATCCTTGCTGTAGAGAGCTCAAGCATAGCTATGTCTAGAAAATACACCAACCACTGTTTTATACAAAGTGAGTGGGGGAGCCAGCGTTGAGCTATCATTTTCTTGGTTGCAGTTGAGCCGGCTAGCCAAATTTTCTTCTGTTTCCCAAGTAGGTGTAATTTAGAGTCGTCATTAAGTAACAAAACAATCGGGTCAGTAGGAATTCAAAATCCTATCACATCAGATATTATTGATGTTGTTTTATTCCAGAACTCATGCACCTGTTCACTCTCCCAGACCATATGCAGGAAAGTTCCAGTTTGTTCAGGTTGACAGAACGTGCAATAGGGAGTAGGAATGACTTTAGAGACGTATCTCTTCTGAGGCGTCCAATATGTCCTATGACATATGTTGAAGTGGATCTGCTGGTGATTTGGGTTCTTGGAACAGTGGGAAATGTTGTCCCAAACTGTCTCCCAATTAATTACGTTCCCCTCCGAGCTCAGCTCTCGCTCCCATTTCTTTATTGGGAGTTCTCCTACGGATACTTGCATCAGTTTAGCACAAATCCTGGACACTAATCCTCTCGCAGGATACACTTGCCTTTTTAAATCAGGGTTATTACATAATAATCTAGGTGTCTGACAGCATACAGTTGCAGTGAGATATATAAAGTTATTAAAGCATCTCACATTCAATTAAAGATGCAACTAGGCTAGACGATTATACCTTATTAGTTAGGGGAAATCATTGGCACAAGTCCTCCAAAAGGGATGATATACTGTAGCTGTGTACTAAAGAAACTAATTTCTACATTGTGTTTGCTTTAATACTCACTTGATACAGTTGCTTTTTTGGAGTATGCACTGACTACAGAAAACAATTTTCAGCAGTCTATTTTTCGCTTTAGCGTGTGTGTGTGTGTGTGTGTGTGTGTGTGTGTGTGTGTGTGTGGTTTTACTGCTATTGCATTCACAATCATGTTGTCATAAGTGCAAACCAATTTACTGACAATCAATACAGATTTACTGTGCTACTGTGTTTCTTCACTGTCACACTGACTCTTAAAAGAGAGCTAGAGGGCACACACACATACGGACACACAAATGCTTTCCTGCTAAAGGGACAATACCACTCTCTCTTTATCGATATTTCTATATGGTGAAGTCTATATGAAAGGGATCAGTCAGTTTAGATTGAACCTCCCTCGTTTTTATATGACTTTGGTTTTATCATTATACACCGTGAGACTGAGATCCACAGACATCCATGAGGAAAACTTAAACCAATTAGTCTGCCAAAATAATTTTATTCTCACCATACCATCATTGTTTTGTTGTTTTATTAAATACATTGCTATGTTCTGCTAACAAGGGGTATAACAAGAACAGTTGCCCAGATATGATGTGGTTCTCAGAGTCTGTACTGGCTCACAATTTCTGTGCAGTCGTTTTAGAAGATTGTGACAACTATTTACTGGAAAGTAATTTTCCCAGTCTACTGGTTTTCATATTGGAGCCCATTTATTACCAGGCAGACTGTGGCCATAATATCTACTTTCAGTATATTGTGTTGGCCACACTATTCTTTTGCATTTATGATGTTTCATTACATTTGAGACCAAAATGTTTTTTTAAATATTGCCAAGGATTCAAAGTGGGTCCCAGGTCTGTCTGTGCACCAGGATCCACAGGTGACACTTTCTATTAAGTCACAAGATTGAGGGTTTTTTAAAGACTCATGATATAAATTGGAATAAATGGGAGATGCACAGTTGAGATTAGGCATGGGCCGGTATGAGATTCTGACAATATGATAACCTTCAGCAAAAATATTTTATATTTTATATAATACAGTTTCACGGTATTACAGTATAGCAATTACAGCTATAAATGTATTATTTTTTAAACAACAACTTTTTTTACCATGGAACACAATGTATTTTATTTTTAAACACACTGCACACTGGCAGGGAAAGGGATTTCTAAACTGCACTTTCTGTCTGACCTCATACATTGGGAATGGTATGAAAGAAAAGTTGAGTGGTTTTGAAACCGCGGTATACCTTGAAACCGGTAACCGGCCCATGCCTAGTTGAGATATTTTATTGTTTTTAATGTGCTCTGTAAGATGAAAGGAGAAAAGAGGAATGGTATTGCTGGTGTTAGCAGCACATAACAGTCCTATCTAGTCTGTCGGTTTCATTTTGCTGCTCTGAAAAGAAAAGGAAGTAATGGCCAGATAAAGGGCTTTTCCACCTGCACTCCATCTCTCTTTCGGCTTTCACTTTGGAGCAAAAATGTTGCTGGGCAGCAGCAGTCGCGTTTCTCTCTGTGGACCGGTATGATTAAGCTGCTGCTGTTGTTGCTCCAGTACCTCTACTGACAACACTGGCTATAGGAGGATTATCTATCACGTAACAGTACAGAGGAAGATGAGTAAAAAGTATTTGCTAAAGATGCACTGTTGCTGCCTAAAAAGTGTAAGCTAACATCAATTACTTTAGCTTCTTAGAAGCTGCTGCGCAAGGTTGTAAGCTCAAAAGTTGCACTTCCTGTTTGACACACGTTTGCCCTGGTTCAATGGTTCTATTCTAACCATTCTTTCTATCCATCTTTACCATCGCCTGGCTCAAATAGCTTGGTTCTATTAGCTAGAAATTATATTATGAATTTCTTTTTACAGACAGAATATTATGTAGGTCTAAGATTAATGGCACCCTCTCTAGAGATCGAGAGGAAAACATAATGCTGAAATATATTTCCAGCACACCAAGTTACAGAAAAAGCGGCTGTTAAATAAACCAAGTTAATTCACATCGGTCTCTTTTGATTACACATAACGTACAACTGAATTGAAACCAAGAGTAGTTTTGTGTCTGTCTGGAGCGGTTTGATTTTCTTTTCTTGACTTGGTGATTGTTAGAGCTATCAATTGAAGCCCAACTTAGTGTCAGACTGAAAAGAGCTGATATTGACGTTCTGTTTTGCTGGCAGGTTACCGCAGAATCCTGTTGAATATAAAGCTGTGTTGGTTTATATTGTGTCAGTGTTAATTTGATGTTTAATCAATGAATGAATAACACTGATTGAAATAACATCGAACATTGATGGTGAATCTATATTATGTACTTTGAGGGTGCAAAATGGATGTTAAATGTTGTTTGCATTCACACAGACACTGTGTTCTCGCTGATTACATGTTAGTCTGCTATTTTTGTCTAGGAATAGACAGCCCACTTATTCAAAGCCATCTGCAACTGAGAACTCGGGCAAAATGTAAATATGCTACAGCTTCTTCTTTTTTTATCTTGTAAAGGATACTATTTTTAGTAAAGCTTCAATAAGTGTGATTTAAAGTTTCATCTATGGACTGCATTCCAAGGCTTGACGTTCTCTCCAGATTCCATGTAAATCACGCTATCAAAACATTGACATAAAGTGGAAACAAAAAAGATTGAAAATATATATAATAATAAAATAAAATGTAATTCAGCTACCACCACAAATTCAAATGATGTGGGAAACACTGGATCAGCTTGGATCTCATTCAAATAAAATCAAAGGTGTTTCCTCTCTGAAGTTTGGTGCAAACCTAATCTACACTGTGTACCTTCATTATTTTTCATCTTGGTGTTTTTTTATAGTGCTTTACTCACAAATCAACCCAAAAAAGTTAACTTCATAATAACCTCACTATGATTTTGTATCAAACTTAGCATTATTATTGAGCTGAAACTGTCACCCCTCCTTTGGGAAGTACCTTTGGCATAATGTTGCATATTTCATCTCCATCTTTAGATAGTTTTACACAAGCTGTTAGGCAGCTTCTGTCAAGGAGTATTTATTTATCTGTTGCATGCTCACAGCAGACCCTTTAGCAGTTGTATGAAGGGCTGGTCAATAAAAATAAAAAGCACACGCATACATACACACCCACACACATTCAGGTGCAGGTTACCGCAATCTCAGCATAGTACAGTCTATCTGTCTAAAGAAAGTCTGTCAACCATTATAGCTAATATCTACTGATATCCTCACTTCTTTTTATCCCTCAGGATCACTACGGTTATTCTGCCTCATTTCATTTAAATTACGTCTCTCTCTATCATTCTACCTCTACCCTTCCCCTTGTATCCATCTTCTTTTGTTTACTGATGTATTTATCTCTCCATTCCTGCTTCCACCAGTCTATCCTTTTTCTATTCTCTTCTAAATTTCAACCATATATCCTGTATCATGTGAATCCACCGGTTTAATTCAGTTCAATCCACCCCGCTTTCTCTGATCCTTGGTTTTATTATGCCTATCTTTAGCTCATCTACGCTCTGTCTATCCTGCCTGTTTTTATCTACATAAGGGTGCAGGGACCCGCACTGGCAAGTATGACTCTCTTCTTTAGCATCCATCTCCTCATAGATGTCACTCGCTGTCTTATCTTCAGTCGTTTTAGGATTGCCTTTTTTGTTCTGATCTTTCTTTTTTCTGGGTTTCAGTCTACCTTTTAATATTTTCTTATGTCTGCTTTGTCTTACTGTGATTCTGCCTTCTCATGTTGTCTTTGTTTTGTTTAGGTTCTCTTATCGGTGGTTTGTTTCATCAAACATTCATTTAAATACTGTGAGCAACAGCAGTTTTACTGTATTGAAGTTCTGTCACTCTATTTGCAAGAAATTTCCATCTGCACACCTCGCCTACTAACCATCTTTCTCTTCTTTTATTTTTCTTCTTAGTCTGCCAATCGCTCTCCAGTTAAAGTTATGTATCACTTTTCAGCCATCACTGTTGTGTTTTCTTGTAGTTGAAGGACAGTTTATAACAACTTGGTCTTATTTTCATACTTTTAGCCATTAGTTTATTGTTATTAACATTGTACTGATTGTGTAACATTGTGTTTACTACCGGTCTAATTGTCTTGTCCCGTCAGACATTCACATTCACGTAGGCCTAATACACTTAAGTGACAGAGAGCTACAAAGATATAAAAACTAGAGATGCACTGATAGACCGGCCGGTGACCGGAATTGGCCGGTTTTCACGTGCTCGGCCATGACCGGCGACCGGCAGGTCAGTCTGACATATGCCGATTTCATGCCGGTCAATGCTACAATTAACTGACAACATAAGTTATACGAGTTACAGTTCTCAAGGACGCACGCACGCACACACACACAGACGCGACAGCACAGTCTCTTTTTCCTTTCTCTCAACTGTTCCACCGTGTGTCGCGCGTACCCGCTCGACACAAATGAAAATCAGAATAGGCTAAAATCGGTATCGGCTGGCCTAACTCAATGAAAATCGGAAATCGTAATCGGCCTAGAAAGTTGTAATCGGTGCATCTCTAACAAAAACCTAAAGACCTTCAGAAAGAATTCACAAAAAAAATAAAAGATTGACTTCTATTCAACATCTCTGCAGTATCATTCTGGTTAAGGCTAGACTGTGTGATGTCGTGAAATCAAGGTTTCATCTGTTTCTTTGTACAGAAAATGAGACTCACTTCCTATTCAGCAACAACTGATAAGCACACCAATTTCAATATCAAAAGGCCTGTCTTTGTTTCTGGAGAGTTGAAACCACCATAAATTAATACTATATTCTCAGAGTGGGTGTCTTAAGTGTGTGAGGCAAAAGATGGGGTTATCTGTATCTGTGTTGCAGATATGACCTGATCAGGAGGGTCTTCCTTCCCTCAAACTCTCAAGTCACAGAAACACATACACTAAACAGCTAGACTTAAGAGACTGACCTAAGTGGTTAGTCAAACTGTTTTGTCATTTAGCAGACAAGCGACAGCCACATTACATGCACTCTCTTTCATTGCCTTGCACGTTTTCTTGCATCTCCTGTCCCATTTGGCTTCTGTAGTGAAATTAAAGCCCTGTAATAAGATGGAGAGGTGCCCACTCCAGTCATCCCTCTGGCTCTGACAAGTAGAGAGACAGGCAATGCACCCAGAAAATTACGCAGACACATGCATGCATACACAAAGACATAGTGTAAATAAGCAAAAGCAGAAAATGATTTGAGCTACACAGTGTCTTGCCATGCATAGATCATTGTGAAATGAAATATAGCAGAAGTTATTTTTAACTTTTCCAACTCTATCTATTTCTTTATGTGTCAGTGTGATGATCATTTAGCTGTCACAAATAAGTAAAGACATCAACATCTGTCCTTCAATATTACTGGCAGAATTTGCTCTGCCTGCATGTACTTAACCAACTATACTTGTGGTTTATTACATTTTGACATATTAACTACAAATCATGTATTCTTTGTATAACAATCGCCCTCAAAGCAGATCATTTTAGATTGAGTTCCTACCCTACCATCACCGGTTTCAGTTCATTTAACCCAAAAATAAAAATGAAATTGTATTGTATTCATTTACTTAATACAATTATGTCAATAAAACACAGTATGCATCGCAACTATAAAAACAGAACTGTATACTTTGTACAACTTTGTGTTCATCATTTAATTATTTGCATAGTATTGGAATAAAATGTAAGTTGAGATGGCTGAATATCCAGCTCAGTCAGACATACAAACAATACTCACATTCATGCTCACACATCTACAAAAAGAAACACATAGCAATAAACACACATAGCGGCAGTTAAATAGCCCAGCTGGGAAACAGAGTTTTTCTTCTAATCTCAAGTTGGAACGATCTCAATGTGACAGTTTCTGTAAACACTTGGTACTGTGGGGATATTTGAAGCTGCAAAAATGATTTTGTCCATCCATGAATCATTTAAAGGTTGTGACAACAGCTCACTCTGAGTTGACAACTTTAGTCAAACCATGACACTCACTATAAACTAATGAAGCAATTTTTTTTGTCTTTGTCTGTTTTTGTGTCATATTATGTAGCTCTTGTCTCCATCTTGTGACTTATTTTATATACATGTGCATGTATGTAACTTAACTATGTGTATGTGGGAGTATGTGTGTTTATTACTGTCAAAATTCAAAGTTGTGATCGAAACTTGTGGAACATGAACTCTAATGGGACTATGAAGACAGATGCGGTGACAGATAAGATTGCCAACTTGAAAATCAAAGCAGTGCACTCAAACTGTCAAAACTGATAGACAAGCTGTCATTGAAAGACAGCAATACAAGAGGTGGATTAAAAAAAGCAAACCTTAAAAAAGAAAGAAAAAAAGAAACGAAACCTGGAGTCACATAAAGACATCGGACAAATAGGAGTCGAGTTAAAGAAAGAGAAAACATCTACAACAGTGTCCACTGTCTCCTCTGAAACATGCTCCTCCCTAGTGAGCAAAAATGAATGACACGGTTTGATTGACTCAAACTTGTCAGACAATGTGCTGTTCAAGGACAGATTGTGGATGGATGGCTATGGACAAAAACTTCGTAATAACTATCTAGAGATAAAAAAAACTTCATAATAAAAGCACCATCACTGATTGATGGAATCTTCCCTGGTGGGTAAGACAGCCCTTTTGTAATAAACATGAATATATGTACAAACTCATGTTTCCCTTGAGACACCCCATTCCCACTGAAGAGTACCTGGAACAGCATTCAATACCTTATTCAGTGCTAACAACTGTGACCTGAATATGTCACTACCTATTCTTAAATTGCTACAACACTGGCCACTGAAAGATGAGCTGCATTCTGAGGCACAAGCTCAAATCATACTATGGATGCTGCTCTAAGCGATTCTGCACTGCAGGAGAACAGTTTTCTTTTCATTAGTGTGCATGCCGTTATTCTTATGAATTTTATACAGAGTTGCACCAGTCCGCTAACAGAAAAGGCCATTCTGGGGACCTATTACTTACAATTACTCACTTGTCTACCTTCAAAGTGCTTTACTCATTCAGCTTCAAAGTCAAATTGTTTGGTCTTTAACACCTACTGTATATAAAATGTTATATTATGTGACAAGGAGAATATTTTGGTTTTGCCTTTTTAAAGCTTAAAAGCTTAAGCTTTTCAAATCTTTTTGTACTTTTGATACTGAGGTTTGACAAAATCCCTAGGGTCAGTGGATAAGTAGACAAGATTCTTGGTTTAAATCTTGTTTATGGCCCATTTGCTATAGTAAAGAGTTAACATATGTTCACACTGCATTCACACAAGTATTCTAGGCTCCAGACCCCTGTGACCCTCAATACGATTAAGTGGTTCAATAAAATGGATGCCTACTGTATATTCAGGTTAAGAATGCCACAGTTAGGACCATAGGCGGCGCTAGGCTATTTTTAGGGGTGCTGAAGCACCCCTAAAAATCATCTCAGCACCCCTGATCCCCTTATCATTGTGATTTTGTGAAATCGTTTAGTGCTCAAACCTTTTACTTTTGCAAACCTGATTACGCGATGGAATAGGATAAATGACAACGGGCTCAGCTTTTACTTTAGGGTAATTGTAGCCTAACGTCAACAGCCTATCTGTGATTTCCTGAACGAGGGCGCCTCAGCCTACTGTTCAGTCTGCGCAGATAACTTTGGGGAACGGTCGTCAGAGTGTGGCTACTTTCAACCACTGAAAAGGTAGGCTATGGCTAATGGAGTGAAAATTAAATCTAATCGAATAAACACGTTTAAGTAGGCTACAGGTGTATAAGTATTTGTGGAACCAATCTGTGATTCCCTGATCACAATGATGGCAATCATATCTGAATTAGCCTAGCTTATTCACCACAGAGTCCAATTTTGTTGTGCAACGTTAGACAAATTGCTAACTATAGGCAAATGTAGCTTAGAGTAGCCTACAACGAGTTTTTAAAGTGTGCTATTAATAGCCTGCCATAACGGCTTGATCACCGCTAAAAATAGCCTAGCGCCGCCGCTGCAGTTACCTCCCTACCAGACACTTTCTTATTTTTATCTGTCAATGCCAATGAAAAATAAATATGCATTTCATGGAGGACTAGTTTCTTCCCTCTTTAAGTGTTTTTTTTGCTAGGCTATATGATACATATTATTCATTGGCGTAGCATAAAATTCTGGGCCCTGTAGAAAGGCACTCTCTATGGGCCCCTCCCTGCATCCACGGCTATTCATTCTAGCATTTTTTTGAGCCCTCCTCATGAGGGCCCTGGGTTCTCAGTCCCCTTTTCCCCCCTAGTCCGACGCCCCTGGGTATGTGCTGCAATAATCATGATTTGTAGTTGCCATCTTTTTTCACAGCAGATGCCTTGAATCTGTTGATAGTTTGCCATAATTGCATGTCTCAATCTGTCTAGTTCTTTCTCCAAAACTCAGAAGTCATGATTTAAGGGTTTAAAAAAAGAAAATATCTTACGGCCCTGGACCCCCATATTTTTAACTGCTATCAACTGCTCATTAGGGGCTGAACCCCCCCAAAAGTCAGATCCTAGAATCGCCCCTGGTTAGGACATTTAACACATAATATTACCGATTACACCGGACATTTGACAAGAATAGATGTTCGCCTGTGTCCACCAAAGTGTTTCTTTCCTGAGGCCAGCTTAACTTTGGTATTCTTTGCAATAGGAGCGCCACATATTTACACTATTCTACAAACACCAGCAGCGCGATGAGGCGCTGAGCGTTTATTATTCTGCGCGGAGCACTGCACAGTTGGTGTTTTTTTTTTTTTTTTGGTAGCTGAGAAATTGTTTAACTTTGTATAATGCGAACCATGATACAGAATTTGATTAAGGGCTGCACAATTAATCACAATCTAAATCAAGTATTAAGTATTGTGGTGCTGCAGAGACATCTCAGCCTACAAATCGTATCCTACAGACTAAAGAAAAAATCTTTGTTTGGTACAGATCCTCGCAAAAATCACACATTTTAAATTTTATAATTTTTTATAATTTTCAATGAAATTGAGAATAATGATATAAATATGACCATTCCCTACAATATCGTGAATGATATCGCAATCGCAATACCATTAAAAATGATCGCAATTAGATATTTTCCTCATATCGTGGAGCCCTAATTTAAAACATAAGAAAAAGAAATGCTGCGCCTCCAAAGCGCTGTCAGCTTGGCGTTTTAAGAAGAGTTTTCAGCTGGGAAGGTCCTACTCTGACTCCTGAAACCTGACTCCTGTTACTCTGTGCTGAAACTCTGCGGCTGCTGCTGTACAGAGCAGACACTTTCAGTTAATGTAGCATCTGTCGTCCAACTAAGTATTAATTAACAGGCTTAGTATTAAAAAATTAGAGTTTTTTTTTATTTTTATTGATGAACGCTGATACGCCAAAATTAAGCAAGGACTGTATTTGGTGTGTATTCAGTGAATGGACTTAAACGGTGCACGACTGCTGTGGCTAGCCTAATTCAGGTGCTAATATTAATATTTGTATTAATTATAATTAATAAGGAAAATCGTCTCTAAAGCAATTTGAGAGCATCGCAGCCACCAAAGTGCAACTTCAAGATTGATAAATTGAAAAATGTGGAGATGTGACAGAGTGTGAATATTGATGAGATCAAGCAGACCAGCTAGTGTTTTGTAAGTGTTTAAGTGTGATAGGTTGTCTATTGGATGACTATATTTAGTCGCCCCCCCAAGCTGTGACGAGGCTTGATTCCTCTGTGCTTCATTTTAAATGGACTCTTCTACAAGAATTATCTGCTGTCACTACAATTCTCTATGCACGCACACACACACACACACACACACACACACACACACACACACACACACGCACACGCACACGCACACACTATTAAACAAATAATAACTTACAAATAAGATCAGGGCTTGTGTTACTGCCAAACATCATTGCAATAGAAAATAAACAACCACTTGAGACTCTCAGTAGCTGTTCAGAAGATGGAAATTGTTTATTGAAACAACTTGTATCAGCGCAGTGGGTTAGGCACTATATGCTTAGGATGATATAAACTTTAGACATGCCTCTCTTATTGTGCAGCATATCCAGCTCTGCAGTCCTACACCAATTCTCTCAACTGCCACTGCCTTGCGATAAACGTTGAATCAATCTCTTCTGTTTTGTGTTGTTTGTTATGACACTTTCTCTCAGCTCACACCCAGCTTGCCTGGACCTCTGACACCTCACAAATAGAATTTCATGGAGAGAGCTCAGCTGGTGAGAGAGGGACAAATACACAGGCAGTATAGATTGGAAAATGCAGTGGAGACTGAAGAGGAGGGTGAGAAGAGAGATATGACAGAGGAAGCTAAGAAATGAGGCAGAGAGAAAGAGAACACTAAAGATGAAGAAGGGAAAAACTCACAGCAAAGAAAACAAATAGCGGATGTTGTGCTTACATTTCCCTCTCTCCATTTATCAACCCCTGGCATTCCCCCACAGTGATTAACTTTGTTATCAAAATGCTTTGAAGTTCCTCCTGTAAAACATTTTTTTTTCTACATTTAGGGCAAAAAAAAAGGTGATTTTGATGTTGCTTTCCATTACTGTTTGCCCCAAGCTGGCGACCTTGGCTTAGAAAATTATGCAGTTGAAAAACTTTGGAAAGTAAACAAGAGAGACAAACTTGCAACAGTTGATATTGCAACAAAATGATATATTGTGCAGCCCTAATGTCGAATATACAGTTGATATTGTATAATTGGGGAAAACTGTTTCACATAAATAAAAAAATAAAAAATAAATGGGTCCAAATCCATAAATGGGCCCAAATCTGGGCGGGATGGATATATATATATATATATATATATATATATATATATATATATATATATATATATATGTATATATATATGTATATATATGTATATATATGTATATATATATGTATGTATACATGTATATATATATATATATATATATATATGTATATATATATATATATATATATATATATATATATATATGTATACATATATATATATAAAAAATAGTAAAAATAGTGGCCATGGCAATGTGGACGTTGTCATCTTGGTGTTTTGAAACCGGACGTGACAATTGTTGACGGGAGGGTGGAGCTGGGGGAGGAAGACGCAGCCAAGCCAGTGTTGTTTATGGTTGCAATGGCGCTGCGCTAAACGCTAAAGAGGGAAAGTTGCTGATTTTCAACCCTTCAGAAGCAAGTCATCCAGTGGAGTTTTACTGCCAGTGTTTAAGTCTATGTGTTGACAAAGAAGACCATCCAACATGTTCATACAATGGTGAGGGCTTTAAAACCAGTGATGAAACTCAAAGCTCCATGGTACACATTGTCCAGTGCATGTAAACTTTGAGACGAGGCATGCATGTAAAAAAACATCACCATAGTCCAGTACAGACATAAAAGTGGCAGCAACGTATTGGATTCGAAAGAAAGGCAGGATTTGAAATAAAAACCTACTTTTAGTTTACATTATTTTGCCAGCTGCTGAATATAAAGTGTAAAAGAGATGATGCTGTGTTCTTTTTTCTGTTTTGTGAAATGATAGAGCATACTGACAAAATATATTCATATATATATATAATAATTGTAATATTAGTTTGTCCAGTTTAAGTGCCCTCAGTTCTTTTTTTTCATTTTCTCATTTCTCACTCTAAATTTCTCTCGATGTTTTACCTCCTCCCACAAACCCCTCACACCCCCAACTCTCACTTTTGCTTTCTAATCTTCTTCTGCCCCTCCTCTCATCTCCCTTCTCTTCCTTCCCACTGCAATTAATGTTAATCAAAACTGACTATGGCAACTTTGGGTAGAGTCAAAATGCAGAAACTAAACAGTCAACAAAAAGAGTTCATCAACATTCACATTTAACTTACAGTAACTAAATAAATTGCCAGGTATTTAAACCAGTTTTTCACATTTAACATCCCATTTAGCATTTAGAAACCTCAACCTGTTTACACCAATTAGTCAGTAAACAAATGGAGGAGAAAGGACAAAGCTACTCCAGAGGCTATCATAATATAATCCAAATAGGTTTAATAAACACTGGGTATTTTGGACCAGGATACATGATAACCTGTGTCGGATTGCAGGGACCCAGGTTCCATTCAGCCCAAGATTATTTGTTCTGGGAGATGGGTCAAACCTGGGCGGAATGGATAACCACATAAGAAGCTGGGTCCAGACTAGCTTAATATTAGCCAGACAGATTATATTATATACAGTAGGTTAACGTTAGCTGCTGCTAAGTGTAGTGTTGACTAGCGTCCCGTGCAGGCGATGTTTCAGTTCCCTCTAACGTCTGTTTTCGGAGCATCAGAGAGAAGCGCAGGCATTTAAGTGGCACCTAAATAAGGCACCGAAATCCGCGTTGCTATTCAGTCCGGTAGATAACGGTCATTAAGGCACCGGTGCCGTATTAGCACCGGGTCTCGGACCTCGGCCCCCCCCCCCCCCCCCCCAAATAAAAACTCTTCAGATCTACATGATTCACGTGGATGATATTTTCCCATTCAAAATGGCGATTTTCACCGAAAAGCTACTAGTTTGCAGGTATGTACTACTCTTTGGCCGGCTCGCAAGCTCAGACAAGTGTGTCTGTTGTTTTGTTTCCGGTCTTGCTAGATCCGGTGTGGTGTTGTAGTTTTTCTAACGTTACTAGTTGTTGCAACAGCATGTGAAAAAAAACTACAAAGTTTGCCAGGCCAAAAATAATGTTAATCTCACGATAAAAAAAATTGACGCCGTTAAAATGGGTTTGTGCCGTTAATAACGCGTTTAGCTGACAGCACTAGTAAATTTAATTTTAAAAAGTGCATATATCTATGAGCTGGTTAGTGAATACAATACAAAAAATCTTGATGCCTACCTGAACAATATGATTTAAGTATTGAAACAGCATTTCAGAGCTGGTTGTAATGTTATGCCTGTGCCCATGCTCTACTTTGGTGAGTCGCAGTAAATATGGCGGTGTCTACAATAAATGACAGAAGCGCATGAGCCGGTCACGTTCATGAAGTACACAGTGCAGTTTTCTTAATGATTACCTAGCTTTGTACTTTATTTGCCTGTTCAAACCATGTCAACAGCAAATGGTGTAATGTGCAGCCATATTCATGAACACACAGATCCCACTCAATAACTAATTAACCTGTTTCATGGAAGACATAATGGCCTATATGATTAGGGGAAGGCATTCTGTGGTGGATCTGTTTCGGACATTTTTTAAGTGCTGTGATGCAGAAACAAATGTTTCACAGGATAGGGAAAACGGCATTTTTATTGGCCATACTCAATATATTCCTTCTAAACCCAACCCTTGGCCTCACCAATGGGCTGCAATTCTTCCATCTGTCTTTGAGCTAAAATGTGACAAAAATCTGTTACTACAACCTATGCACTCCCACAGTGCTATTCAATATGCACCACTAGTCCATAAACCACTAGTCACCAAATGGAGCATGTGATGTTTGCCAATAGAAGAGTCTGGCCTGTCATTTAAAGGACAATCTCAATATGCTATCTTTCTGCCAAACACACCAGTATACAGTTCCTTTGATGAAGCTAATGCAAAGAGCTGAGGTTCTGTATTTTCTAAACCATGACACAATGGATCATTGTGTTTAATTCAGTTTTTCTGTCTACAACAAAGATGTGTTTCATCACGAAGTCTGGTGGGAAAAGAAATGTAAGGAAAAAGACAGAACTCACCAATGTTAGACAGAGATAAGAACAATCTGGCAGACAGGTGATTACTTTTCTAATCATGTTCTTCGGTGACCTCATATTGACCCTTTTGCTGTCTCTCCCTGTTTGGTCCTTCTTTTTCTCCATCTCTTTTATAATTGAGAAAGGGGGGGAAAGTCATGATTGTAGTTTCCGTAATGAAAATGCTGCTTCTACTTCACATAATCTCTTTGGTCGGAAATAAAGACAGGGAAAAGACTTTCCGTTTGGTTAGTATTTTATGTCAGTGAGAAACACCGAGGAAGCGCAGACCCAAGAAGGTGAGTGAAGGTAGATTTAAAGTGAAGGCACCAGAGATCTACAAAAGCTGATAGCGTGGGACTTAACCCTCTACCTTGCTTAAAAAAAGACACATCAGTTTTTCATGTCAAAGCTCACCCACTGTGATTATTACAATAATTTCAAGGAAACACAGGTGCTTGCATATTAAACCCATCACTTTAGCAGTATGAATTTACTAAATAATGTAGGCTTTCTTAGTTAATAAAGAGCTTACAGCTAATTCTGGTAGCCAATGTTACAAAGTAAAGTATATTTACTCAAGTACTGTACTTGGTTTTATTTAAATAACTGTGTTAGGCCAAGTTATCAATATTTCAGAAAGAGCAAATCCCAAAATATTATTACAACTTTGTTTATCACAACAGTTCTTTCTTCTTTTCTCTTATAGCCCCTCAGATTTATTTTGTGACACTTGTGAGGGGGACAGACCACTAGGTTGGGAACAATTTTACTAAACTACCTAACTTTATATAAAGTAGTTTAAAATAGCTCCACCTTGTCCAGCTACAACAGATAAAATTCTGCGTATGCACTGATGCATTAATATTAACAATCTAATAATGTCACATATAATAATTTATCATTGTAAAAAGGTGCTTTTAATTTTGACACTTTTGAGTACTTTTTTGTGGCTAAGAAAACTTTCAAATGCAGGACAAGTATTTTCACATTGTTGTATTGGTACATTTACTTAAGTGAATGATCTGAGTACCTCTTCAACTACTGCTTGCATGTGAATTACAAGTTTTGGGGGCCTCTAAACAGTGTAGCAATGAAGCTATTAAAAAAACCTTGTTAACCAATAGCATTTGGCTTCTGTAAAAGATGAAACAATCCAGTGCTGCTTGTACCATTTGTCCTCAAAAGTCAAGTAAGGCAGATTAAGCTGACTCCTTTCATGGCTATTGCACTTAATGCCAATGACAAGAGCCAGCAGCATCTAGCCTGTATGTTGGCAAAGCAGGTAGCTGACAACACCTCATCAGGTCCCATTAAAGTCCTGCCAAGTCAGATCAAGGGAGAGACTTACAGTACTAGCTCATGATCCAGCCACTGGCACTAGTGACAGACAGTACTACTGGTTACATTTACTGAACAGCTTTCAAGGTCAGTTAGAATGATTCTTTCATGGTAATATTAGCTATAATAAGAGCTCATTAAAACCTATAATTTTAGATACATTTACATTTTAAATGTAATAATCTACACTCTGTAAAAACAAGAAGCTATAGTTTGAAAAGACAGCCGACAGAATATTGGCACCTGTCCCTGCTGGACATAAATGCCTGAAACTAAGGTATTTGCATTCAAAAGCTTTGGCTTCACAAAACGTTAACACACATGTTCAAACACTTTTTTTTGTTGATCTATTTTCTGTTGCTTTCAGGTTACTTTTCTGTGGTCTGTTTTTTTGTGCAACATACAGCTGCAACTGACAGCTTCCACATGATGTCATTAGGTTAGTTAGGAAAAACATAAAATGAAAGATTTGCAATATGCAGTATGTGGAGCTACAAACAAAATGATACAGTCAACATGAAATTACTAAATATTGTGCCATGAGGCCATGCGTTGGTGAGATCCCTCTTGGTAACTGTGGCAACAATTCAGTTGATATATTAATAGTAATTCAGTAATCCTCATCTGCGGTCACTTGAAACGAGTATGACTTTCCTCTCCGTAGGGTCGTCTTCTAGTGGGTCTTTAGATGGCTGTACAGGCCACTACGTGATCCACAGATTTTGGTGCAGTGTGGGCAGGGTAAAGTGGAGGTGGTGAGTGGTAGAGGAGCCTTTTTCTCTTTTTCCTTGCGGTGCTGTCGCTTTGTCTCTGCGACACGGCAGAGTTCCATTTCATGGTGCAGAGCTCCTTCCTGAACAGTTGTCTTCCAGCAAAAAAAGATCTGCTCCCAGTTGCTTACTGGAATTTTGAACTTCTTTAGGCTGATCTTAATATTGTCCTTGAAGTGTTTTTTTGGACCACCGGGGGCTCACCGACCTTCCTTCAATTGGGAGTATAGGATCTGTTTGGGGAGACGAGTGTTTGACATGTGAATAACATGGCAAGTCCATCGAAGTTGGTACTGCATTATTGTGGTGGCGATACTGAACATATTGGCTTCCTCCAAATCGCTGATGTTGGTACTTCTGTCCTCCCAGATGATCCTCAGAATCTTCCTTAAGTGTCTTTGATGATGTTGCTCCAGGGCTCTCAGGTGCCTGCTGTAGGTGGTCCATGACTCACACCCATACAGCAGGGTGGGGAGGACCACAGCTTTGTAGACCAGGAGTTTTGTTTGGGCCTTTAGGTCACTGTCTTCAAAGACTCTTTTCCTGAGTCTGGCATATGCACCACTGGCACAGCTCAGGCGATGATTGATATGATGGTATGCCTTGGCAAAGGCATTCAGGATGCCCTGGAGGTCTTCTGCGGAGTGTGCTACGATGGCGTTGTCATCCGCATACTGAAGCTCCATGATGGTGGTGTTCCTGATTTTGCTCTTGGCTTTAAACCTGTTAAGGTTGAAGAGCCGGCCATCAGTTCGGTATAGGATTGGAATTCCCTGTGGCAGCTCTTCATCAATGAGGTGGAGTATGGTAGCAATAAAGATGGCAAACAGGGTGGGTTCTATGATACACCCCTGTTTGACTCCCTCACTCGGCTCTGGACGTCCGCCTTGGCTCTGGAATGAGCCAACCTTTTTGCCTGGCAAGTGAAAAACTTTCCTTTAAATGGAGATGAGCTGTTCTATCTCTGTGTTGTTTTCATCAAACCAGTCCTGATGTTTTCTGGACTTGTACCCAAGAATGGTTTTACAGGTATTGAGGATGGAGGATTTGAGCAGACTCCAGTGCTCTCCGAAGTCATCAGGATATTCCTGTTTGAAAATTTTCCCAAGAGAAAAGTCGCTGCTGGCTGGCAGCGTCATCCAGGCTTTCAAGGTTTAGTCTTGGCCGAATCGGCTTTTTTTAACCCTCCTTTTCTTTTTTCAAGTCAGTAATATAAAATACATAATTATCAGTTCATTAGAATTATCCGAGAGGATGAGGAAGATGGCATTTTTACATGAGGAAAGAATTTTCCTTTTTTTTTTTTCTTATAAAAAGGTCATGGCACCCTCTGGATTGTCTGGAAATTACAACTTTGAAATTAACTTAACATTGATACAAAATCATAGTTGAACCATGAAATGATCATCCTACAGTTGCAACTGTCAAATATTTCAGCAGAGCAGGAGCTCACAAAAGTTGTCATTATGTGAAAGAGGGACTGATTATCGTTGCTAAGGACTTCCACCCAAGGTAGGTGGCAAAGGCAGTGAGCTCCATGGATATAAGATAGTGGTGCTGAAAGAGCATGTACTCTACCGTTCCTGTCTCACTTTGCCAAAGGCATCCCCTTCAGACTACAGTCGCTATCCATTGCATAACAACCTAAAAAAGCATGCACACAAACCAGAAACATCCAACCGTATGTCTTAAGGCCACCGCACAAACTCTTGCTGTTGCTCCTTGGATTAAAGTGCATAGCATGTAGTTGTTTTTGGCTGTAAAAGACATCTTTCTCATCTTTCTCCCACTGTGAACTGACCACTAAATCAACAAAATCCTCCCAATATATGCTGCTGAAAGATGACAGCTGTTACAATATGTGCATTACAGCTTGACACATTGTAAGAAAAAAATTCACAAGGCACTTCCTCTTTTTCACAAAAAAATCTAGGCTTGTACATTTTTTCTCCACTATACAACGTGTGGAAGTATTGTTCAAGGATTTATTTCTTGCCTAGTCTTTTGCTGCCAGATACAGTAATGCCTGAAAAATAGAAGTAGCACAGTCATGACAGGATCACCATGAAGATACATACCACTACTTGGCGTCAGGCTTTTATTCTAAAAATGTACAGATGTTTCATCCCAGGAAGTATTATTTTATGTACAATTGTGGGACGTTGCTCTGCATGCAGTGGCCAGCTTGATTGGACATGAGGTCTGAGTTGATAGTACCAATAAAGACTATAGACAACAAAGCCATCACACTGTGCATTTGTATTTTTCACACATAACCAAACCGCTCAAATCATTGGCAAAGTTGAATCATTCTCTGTCTATGGCATAACCTGGTATTGAAGATAACAACCACTGTTGACTCTTAATACTTTTCAAAATGGCATTGTGTCAATTTCAAAACCACTGCCTCAACATATCTCTGACAACTTGAACAAAATATGAATGAGGGCAAATCAAATAAACCTGATGGGATTAGCAGACCTTTTAAACATAATTTCAAATGAGCAGACTACATAATTAGCTGCTGTTTGGACACTTCCCACTGGATTGCCTAATGTTGGCTTACTTTTCACATTTGTCTAACCTCTTGCTTCTACCGTTTCTCTCTAGTAAGGCTACATTTCAGCAGTTCTGTATTTTTTCCCCTTAGGAAACTAAGGCCCAATACACAGCTTTTCCCCACTATACTGCATCTATTCATAGACATAGGCTCCATGTGCACACACACATTTGAACTGTATAGAACACTCTGCACTGAGATTACCCTTATTTCACACATACAGTATGAGAGCATGCACACATGCCTGATTTGGTTTGACTGCACAGTAATGCGCTAGGGTTAGATGGCTGTCCAGTGTGCATAACCCACGGCAACTACATGAAGATGGAAAAATAAGACTGTCTGTTCTCATATTCTGCTGAGCTGCAGAACTGCACAGCCAGAACCTTGATAGGAGTCGAGTGTCTGTGTGCATAAACCGCCGACTGCCTAGCTCTACCACTTCTAGTGTGTGTACTGTACAACTGATGTATATTCATTCAGACAGACACACAAACATCTGCACTACTGCTATCCCCTATAACAATTCCAGTTTGGCTCATCAAAACCCATTTGGAATGTGTTTTATCATCACATTTGTTTTAAATAATGGAAATTGGATAACACTGAGACACAAATTTCCTCTGAGAATTTGGTGCTAGAACTGCAAGATTAAATGTTTCCATAATGCCATAGTAAGCCTCGTGAATTGCCCCAGTCTACGGTATATAACCTTGATGTTACACTGAACCAGGACATACAGTACATAAGTTGACATAATGTAGGAATCCACCTGCAGCCCTCTCACATGCATGTAAATGCAAATTTATGACACAGTTAGCACAAATGTTCAAACCCTTACTACAGTATGACCATTGGTAAAAACAAAAGGAGTTAGCATGTGAATGTGCATCAATTTCACAGCTCTCTTTTGTTGTCTAAAGTCATTTCTACGTTAGTGCTGTATGTTGACTTTGGACTGTTGCTGCCACAACACGTGCTAATCCACTTTTGCTCTCCCTCTCATCACTAAACCTTTCCTGAATTACAGCATTGTCCTATTGTGCATGTCCTGTGCTAAGCTCTGATAACTCCCCTCACTGTGTGTATGTGTGCGCAGGTTTGCATGTGTGAGAGAATGTGCACTATAGTTTTTGGATAATGACAGATAGACGATTTGGGAATGGAGCACAAACCAGAGTGACCTTTCCTTACAAGCATTTATATGCATACACAGAAACTACTTACACACACCAACACACCCCACCCAAGCTTTTTGCAGCTTAACTTTTTAAGATTTAGCTACTAGACTTATGCTCAGGACCACAGTGCAATTGAATAATACATTTGCATAAGGATTACCAGTACCCAGTTCTAATTCTTTTTAATACCACAAAGCAATATTTTCAGTCAAGTGAATAATGGTTATAAATAACAATGGTAAATTAAGCACACATTCTCTCTCCCTCTCATTGTGATGTGCTTTGAAGGGTGAAGAGAGAGATTCAAATTATACTCATCCAAACATCTTCTTAAACCAAGACAATACATTGCCTGAAGTTCACAGCTTTTCCTTAAGCTGTAAAACAGAGGCAAAACTACAATTTGCACAGCAGTATCCTATAACTTCTCATTTTATGGATACTATCAGCATGAACAAGGATGAGCTGAATGTTTTAGATGATAGAGATTTGTTGCAATGGTCTTGCAGCACTCAAAGACACATTCATCTTACAGATACAACTCTGATAGCTAAATTATTTCCCTGGAACTGAAGTTTGTTTTTTACTAGAACAGAAAGTGTTTACTGTCAGTGATTTTGTTTGTTTTCAACTTTCACAAAGTGTTGAACAGTTTGCTTTATGATACATTGCGCTTTACATTGTTAGTATTGTAAAGAATACATCTTATAGAAGACATCGTTTTTTCTCTGTATTTGTTTTGTGTTACAAACGTTTTCATGGCAGACAATTTGACATTTGTCATGGTAGGAAAAACACAGATGAAATGAATACCACTGATGATGGCTGCATCCCATCCCAGGGCACAGTTACTGTGCATGATGGCTCACTGTGTGGCTTCCTTGGACACTTAAATAAATCGGAGTCATCGTTTATGTTACAAGTTCGACCTGGGCTTTTCCTGTCAAAATGTCTGCCATTAAAAAAGATGTTTTGAGATCTGTAACAGCACAAAAATGCAAGCAAGTGAGCAGAACTGCACAATTTAAATCAAAATAGTGATGAGGATGGCAAAAATTATGTAAAATTCCTTTTCATTTCTATTTCAATGTACTGCCACTAGAGCTTTAAGTGGTGGATAATGTAGCTAACTAATCCGTTGTCAGCCAAAAAGGTCAGAAGTAAACCTTCCTTTCTGATAACCTTTTACACTTTAGATATGAAAACTGTGCAACTATCAATATGTTGCTTCCACACAAACATCTGTTCTGTCTAATAGCAGACAGAAGGCAAATATGAAGAGAGAGGAAAAGAAAAAATGTAGTGTGTCAGTATTGAAACATTAATGCAGTAAAAAAAGAAAATGAAAACCACAACAAGAAACCATCTATATTTACACCATATTGACACTATCTCAAAGACAGCTCTGCCAAATGAAGACCGACAGGGGAAATATGGACTGGGACATCATAGTGTATGGATTTCTTTTAAGATGCAGTCTATTGTAGTAAGTAGACACCAAAATCTCTTTTTGCAGCATATGCTTTTGAGTTTAGGAGCACATGTCCAAGTTTTTACTTCTTCCAGCCGAACTACACATTGAGTACTGTCTGTGACTGCACTTTTGAGTCAGTAGAGAATTAGTGTTAGTGATGTTGTAGTCCTCTGTACAGTACATAATACATAATACAAAGATTCAGAGGAGGCAATAACTCTACTTGCGGAATAGACTTTCCTTCTCTTACTGTATGAATGAGTACAGCTATGAAATGTTCTGTCAGTTTCCAACACTATGAATTTATGAAGCTGGTAACAAGTAGACCATGCTTCAGGTATTACAGAAAAGAGGTAAAAAGAATGAGCAAAAGAGGAGCAGAATAAAAGCTACAGAATGAGGAAAAACAGATGTGAATTGTCCTTTGATTGTAGGTCAGCAGACGGATAAAGAGCCTGGAGTAAAGAAAGTGCATGTGTGGGCAGGAGGGGGGTGCAGAGGAGAGAGGCTGAGACAGTGAAACTGGAAAAACAAGTGAAAAGCAGAGGCCAGCCCAGAGGGCTGTCCGCAGCCAGAGGTTCTAATGATGTTGTCTCAATAACAGATTCCATTGTGCAAGAAGTACTGCTTGTGCTCAAGTGTGTCCTCTGAGGTAAGACATTTATTTAGGGGTTTCTGGTTTAAAAACATGAGGGCAACATTTCTGTGTGATACAGAAACATTTTTTTGGATACAGAACAATGTCATACAAAAAAACTGTAGCATATAAAATGCATACAATTATTTATTGATTAAAGACCCATAGAATACATGTTTCTACATGTTGGTTTTATAATAATGTCACTAGGTTTTACTGTCAGATGGTCTAAATATGAATTCAGAGATATGTAAACCCACAGGATACATTGAGCATAATGTTTAAAATAACTGTTCTAGTTTGAGGAATATCAATGATAGAAATGTAAAGAACAAGACATAGTCTGAGGTGGAAAACACAGTAATGATGAGGACTCACAGCAATGCATTAAAACTACATCTAGAACACAGGCA
Source organism: Sander vitreus (assembly GCF_031162955.1). Classification (NCBI taxonomy): domain Eukaryota; kingdom Metazoa; phylum Chordata; class Actinopteri; order Perciformes; family Percidae; genus Sander; species Sander vitreus. The sequence goes on along the minus strand of NC_135859.1, from coordinate 19,777,003 downwards.
CAGACACAGTTTGATAAGGGTCAAGGCACATCACATATAAAACAGCAAAACCTTTCCCAGGACCTACCTACAGTATCTAAGATCCAACCCCTTTAATCTGGATGCTGCAACTACTACAGTAACTGTAATCAGCACAACAAATCCTTGCTACCAGTCCCAATGGAATTCATTGCTGTAAATAACAATGAGGTTTTTATTCGACCTGCTTGAGGATACAAACTTGTAAGCTATTATAATGCTGTGAATTATGTCATATTGGGGGCAGCTGAGCGACAAGCACTTGTGGATTTATTAGGAGCTACACACAAGAGCTACATGTCCATTCAAAATACCATGTCCTGAATATGGAAAGTGGGAAATGCCCTGTTGTAAAATACTGTTGATGCTAAGGTCTGCATTACTTTGTGTCTTTTTTAAGATGGTTAGCTGTCAAATACACTTTTGAGACATGCCACTATACAAACATGGGACAGTGCAAAACAAACAAGCATATACTGTACCTACAATGGGGCCGGCAGTATAACAGTTACCTATAACCTATATCACATTCTTATCATGTAGTACTGTTTGAATGGCCACCACAGCTAACCCCCTATTGTCACTGTCTGTCTAACATATTTATTATTACCAAATGTTGTTTGCACTGCATGCAGTGTCTGCATGAGTTATTTCACAGTACAGATGTTTGCCTCAGGAACTGTGATGTTGCAATCTACTGTATGCTGATGTGCATGGATGTACATAGATGTAGTTTGACTGTAGTAAGCATGTAGAGCAATATATAGTCCACTCACCAGGAGTTTACATGCTGAGCTTTTATGAATTGGATGTGGGGGACAAAACTGTGACATAGAAAAAGAAAGGGTGCACTATATTGAATTTGTAATGTATTTGTAATGCATTATATTATGTCAGTGAAGTTTTGGACCACTAGTTTGGCTTATTTATTCAGGTTAACATAACTACCTAACCACAGTAATCAAATATTGTAGGCATGAAACGCAGCGGTAGCCTTTCATTATTAATATGGGCAAGAACAAAAGTGGTCAGTTGCTCTTTATCTGCACAGCGAGGAGAACATTTTCAAAACCCCAAAATTGACACCATATGCAAATGCCTGCTCTTAGTGATCTCTCCCACTCAATTTGTTGATGTTCTTTTTCAGACCCTAAAGGAACACTAGATTAAAAGCTACAATTCAGATGGGCACATGCAGGCAGCTTTGTAATGTGTTGCCAAGTGTGTCAGACAGAACGACAAACATACAGCACATTACGATTCCACGACAGTGATTAAGTGTTTAACACATCTTAGTTCCAATGCCTGTTTCTGTACTCACTGACTGCGTATCAAACATCAAGAGAGAGGTGGAGCCCAGTAGAGACAGATACAGACAAAGAACATCACATTTCAGGGAATAAAAGTAAAGCCAAAGATTGAGGCAGAGGAAAAAGGGGGAGCCAATATAAGTGAAAATGGATTAGAAAAGCTGAGGGGAGACGGATGAAAGAGAATAAATGAGACAGTGGAAGTGAGACTGAGAAAGAGTGAGAAAGAAAGCAAGAACAATGAAGAAGAAATGCTGCAGAAGAGTACAATAAAATCGCAAAGGGAAAGAAGATTTGACGGACAGCAGGCACAGACAAGTACAGTGGAAATTCACTTGGTATTGTGATAAGAAGAAATCAAATTACCAATATTCAACAGGTGCAAGAGCACATGCGCACACATACACACACCACAGATTTACAATACCAAATGTGACCACAGAACAAGTAAAGCTCACCACAGCAAATAAAGATTAGCCAGAGCAGTGCAATACAGCTGGAGTTTTGAACTTAAACGGTAACACTTTATAATAATGGTACATGAATTGTGGTGTTGTAATCATGATTAACTAAACATGACTTCTTCATTTCTTCGTCATGTTTGTGGCTCTTCAAATAAAGTGCTGACCTGGTCCATCTTTAACATTGATAAATCATAACTTATTAATCCATTTTAAAGATGGACCAGGTCAGTACTTTATTTGAAGTTATGAGGAATTAATGTTTAGTAAATCATGATTACAACACTACAATTCAGTTTCTTTAGCCTGTCACTTTAATTACAGATTTACCTATGAAGAAGACATGAACATTATTAATAAATCAGAAAACGTGATGATTGAAATACCTTAATATGCATTCATTAACATATTGTTCCTGCATTAAGTCATGCATGATTTCATAATTCATGTACCATTATTATAAAGTGTTACCATTTAAACTTAGTAGTCACTTATTTAAACTAAGATATTGTTTTGCTCTGATCGTGTGTATTTGTAGTCCTCCATATAGCAAGTAGTTTAGAATTAGTTTAGAATTGTGCATGTCTACAATTGCTAGTAGTTGTGTTACACATGTCCCACTAAATACATTTTATTAACGTTAAACAAAGAAGCCCTACAAGAAAAACAAATGCCCGCAAAATTTGTTCCTTTTCTTTTAACACTGTCATACTCTTCTGTACTGTTGCTAACCAATACAAACAAAATAATGTATTTATTTATTTATTTGAACTAGCCTACTTCTTTCTGAATATATGAAGAAGGGGCCGTGGGAGTGTTGTGAAGATTAGCAGCAAAGGTGTGACATCATTAGAGATTGGAAATCTCTTATTACTTCTGCCCTGCACAGTAAACAACATGTATGACTTCTGCTGTGATAAATGAAGCCAGTGAAGCTTTCACAGGATGAGACACAGGGGTTGAGTGTTAGACAATATTACACAAATAACACAAAATATAACAAATGTGTTATGCGTTTTTACTTATGTGCACAACTTCTCAGCAACCTTCGGTATAATTGTCAAATTATACCAAAAAAAATAATTATTTTATAATAAAATTATTGTCAAAAAAAAAAATCTTGTCAGGTAGTAATGTTGCTTACCCCATTAGCATACTTGAACAGTTCTATTCAGAATTTGTCGGCACGGCATCACAGGACATGCATTCTCATACTTACTGGCTGTAGTACAACGCAGCTCACAGCCAACCATTTCTATTCTGTACTGAATGAATCATTTAACATTGAATGAAGTAAGGCAAGAATATAAAAGGGAATGTTCCTTGGATTTAAAAGTGTTGTATGTGTGTTAATGTGCATATTTTCTTGTGTGCACATGCATACCTGCTTTAGTGTGTGTGTGTGTGTGTGTGTGTGTGTGTGTGTGTGTGTGTGTGTGTGTGTGTGTGTGTGTGTGTACATTGCACGTGCCAATGCCATGCTTTCTGTGTTTTATAGTGCTGTGAATAGCAGCCTCCCCATGATTGGTTGTAGAGGAAATAATTCAGAGGACAGAGAAGCACTGCCAGCAAATCACTCACATCCACATATACTGTACATACATACATACGAGTTTGCATTATACACACATAAATACGCACACTCACCCATGCTGTCATGTGCCTTTAAACAAAGAATGTGGTTCAGACATGTGCTCACAAAGGAGCACTCCGAGATGCATGCAAGTGAAAGCATTATGCACACTGCTTAATGCATGAACATGTTCACGTTAAATCAATCGTTGCCAAATTTCGCTACCTGAGCGTGCGTGAGCTTCTCTATTCTTTCTGCATGTTTCACAGAGAGCGGTGCTCAGCTCTGACACACACACACACACACACACACGCAGGATGTGTGGTTTTACGTTGCCTCTCCAGTTTGTTCAAGTCACAGTGAGACACGGCAACGCCGGTAAAGCGGACACAAGTGTGGTTACAGTTTTCAAAACTTCACGCATATACTATGTATATACTGTATAATGTATATATATACTATAATGGCAAGATCGTCATGCAGTTAACGTTACACTTCCGAGACAGACAGGCACCACAGTGTTCTCTATGCCCTGGTGACTGACTGACAGGCACAAGACAAAAGCGTTCATATGCCCTGGTCACAGACTGATAGGCTGAGGTTGTAGGGCAAGGTAACTTTATTTCTATAGCACCTTTCAGGACCAAGGCAATTTAAAGTGCTTTACATAAAACATTAAAGAGCAATTAAAAATGGTCATGAAAATAAACAACATAAAATAGAATAAGATAAAAATACAAGAATAAAAGTTACAGTGTAAGAAATGAATACTTTTTTTGATTAATAGGTTGTAGGCACGTGTTTGGGAGGAGAGAGGGACGCCGCAGTTATTAGGTTTGAAGAGGTCTGCTATAGAGTAGAGAAGCCATTTGAGTTTATGGCCAAACCTTTAACAGTGCTCATTTTTCATTTTGTGACTTTCGATTGAATAAATGACTATTTTTACAGTCATATTTCATCATTTAAGTTTTCTTTAAAATATTGTCTCGTTCTCGTGAACCCAATCTTGTGTCTCATCTCGTGAGCGGAGCGTCTCGTCACACCCCTAATGTGCATACAATTCATGCCATTGCAATGTACACACACAAACACACATAAAACGGACAGTCATGCTAGTCCTTACTCCTTTCCAAGAAAATTCTACTTTCCTTTGAAGTTTCTATTACCATTAGCATGATTACATAGACCTTATACACACTGAGCATTCTTCCAGAATGAGACTCACTGCATACAAAAGGTATTCTTCTACTGAGTTTCACTGTTTGTTCAACATATTTGTATTTTGCTCGTCTCTAAATCATGATTGCCAAATAGTGTAATTACTTCCTCAGTTTGAGGCAGTAGGATTAGCTAAAGAGCTGTGCGTAGTGGGAAATGTTCTTAATGTGGTTTTGAAATAATCTTAAATACAGATCACCATGCATGTATGTCTCATATAGTATGGAACCATAGTATATGTTAAGCGGCTGCAAAACTCACCAAGTCTGGAACATATGGGAGGCATTTCTTGATTCATTCTGGGTTTTATCAGTTACATTAATCAGAAACCTCAGGAAACCGTGTCCTAAAAGAGGCCTCTAGTGCTCTGGTGGCTACTGTTGTATGTTGTAAGAAGAGAAAACTTCCAGCCACTGCATGGCCTCTATAACCAGCTAGCTTTTCTGTCCTCAAACAAAACATTGACCAAACTATTTGAAAATGTCTTCATTTAAAACACAATCTTAGCCAAAGAGACAAACAGAGTGTGTGTGTGTGTGTGTGTGTGTGTGTGTGTGTGTGTGTGTGTGTGTGTGTGTGTGTGTGTGTGTGTGTGTGTGTGTGTGTGTGTGTGTGTGTGTGTGTGTGTGTGTGTGTGTGTGTGTGTAATCTATATGCATGCTCCTGCTCACAGAAGTCGTTTAAGTCCATCTCCACAAAAAGCGAGCTGACACTCTTTCTGGTGAACACCAAAGATTCTTGTTTTCAGATTACATTAAGCGTTTGTGACTCTGCGTGTGGCGACCGGATGAACACAAATGCACAATACAATCATCCGGGAACAAGGGCCTGTGTTGTCCAAGTCCTTCCCAGGCCATCTGGTCTGTTCTACCTGCATCACTGACTGCTGCAGTGAGATGAAGCACCTTCGGCAGGACAAGGCTGTCTCTCCTCGCCTACATCTGCAGTCAACGTCAGACAAGCAATCATACTTCTCACAGCTTCCTGTCAGTCCATCTCACCCTCAGAAACACACACACATCCCCTATTTCTATCTGTCTCTGTGGCCTGGTTAAGGGTTCTGCCTCAGTGACCAGGTACAGACGTCAGAGACAGAGTCTCTTTTCTTCCCAAGAGGATGCACAACAGTCTCAAATATCACACAAACCACAAACAAGAGACACAGTTTGCACCTTTGTGAATCATATTCACACACACACAAACAAAACGCCAGTGTTTATGCACACAGAAACCTGAGGTGCTAAATCTTCCCATTCTAAGATAGCATTGGCCAGCACATCTGTCAACACTCATAGATACATAACTCAAAAGATGTGAAGCATTTAATACACACTGCCTAGCCACCATCCTTCTGAAGCGGTGCATAACTGCAGATTAAAATAAACAAAAGTTGATAGTTCAGAAGAGGAAGCAGTGTGTTGACAGCTGTGAAACTCGTAGACAAAACCAGGCAGAACAGCCATTCACACACACACTGAGATGTTTAGAAATTCTTCTAAATGGAAAAGACCAGAATAGCACCAAAGTGAAAGAAAAACCAGGCTATGCCAGGACAAATCTCCCTCTCTGTCTTTCTCACCCTTATTTCCTCACCCCACAAATAATGGAAACCTCTCATTCTGTCTTTCAACCAAGGGGATAAGCAAGCATCCAGAAAGCATACCTCCTATGGGGAGATTGTAGGCTAACAAGCCATCACCTCCCGTTAGCATCCCGTTAGCATCCCGTTAGCATCCCATTGACTGCCATTCATTCTGACGTCACTTTGACAGAGAATACCTTTACATCTGAAGAGTTTAAAGACTCTATTTGTCCGTTGTTTATTTCTAAAGAAACACGACAATGTATAAAAGGCTCCATTACCTTGTACCTCACGTTATGGCTCCGTAGCAGACGTTTTTGTAAAAATAGGCTAACGATTGTGTCATAACCACGCGACTTTCTGTCGCACAGTAGAGAAATTACCATATAGTCAGGAGAAACTCACAGGCAGTTTTGACTTACATTAGCTGTTTAAGTTTAATTACTAATGTTAACTATCATTTTAGTTAGCAATAATTAGCCTGTGCCTATGTTATCTCCTTACATATACCTACGCTCTCCGTCTCAAGAGATTGAGGAATGATTGAGATTTCTCTTGGCACAGCTACCAGAAGACTTACAACTTTCAGACACGTTGCTCACGTCACATTTACGTCTTCAAGCTCAGTTGGAGGCTGTGTAGTACACTCAGCCATCACCGGAAAAGTGCTTCTAATTGACTTTACTGGTCTCCGTCGAAGTACATGGCGTTGCTGTGTCCATTCTTTTACCGTCTATGCTTTCAACTCTTCAAATCCTTTTCTTTCCCTCACCACTGTTAAGTGACAGCCTTAAATGTTTAAGTGTCTACTTTGTCTATAATCACGGAGATGACAAGGTGTATTGGACCAAATCCCTACAGAATCTGATTTTCTGTGTTTTCTGCTCCACTCAGTATCACTCTCTGTATTCCTACATTGTCACAGCAAGGAAGTACTGTACTTGAGATGTGCTTCAAGGGTGCTTTTAAAAATTTGTTGATAGTAATAGATCTTATTTATTAATAATTTAACAAAATTCTTGGCTAGACTTTATTTAGTAAAACGCTTCCAAAATGGTAAAAACTCAGAAATGACTTATTTACATATGAAGTAGGGTTGGGCCAATGGCTGACCACTGAGCCCAACACAGTGATTTTAAAGGCATTTGAAATGTGTGAACAACTATGAATGATATTAATCTGTAAGCTCAGAACAAGCATTAAACTCATAAGTACAGCCAGGACAGATCTAATGTACTCTATCTCTGTGATTGCTATCGGAATAGTGTGTGACTGTGTGTGTGTATGTGTGTGTGTGTGTGTGTGTGACTGTGTGTGTGTGTGTGTGTGTGTGTGTGTGTGTGTGTGTGTGTGTGTGTGTGTGTGTGTGTGTGTGTGTGTGTGTGTGTGTGTGTGTGTGTGTGTGTGTGTGTGTGTGTGTGTGTGTGTGTGTGAGTGAGTGAGTGAGTGAGTGAGAGAGAGAGAGAGAGAGAGAGAGAGAGAGAGAGAGAGAGAGAGAGAGAAAGAGGTGTGCCAATGTACAATACATGATTTGAACCAGGCTCATTTGCTAGTGTCATTCCCTCGCCTGTGATGCATGGTGAGCCAGAGGATGTACTCTGACACACTGCATGGCTAAAAACCAGAGGACTTAATCTGGGTGCGTAAATCACAGTGACTTTCTGAGTGTAACTAATCAGGAATACACCCAACCATGCATACTTCCACACTCACTCTCTCTCTACCACACACATGCAGAATCCATAAGAACTGCCCTCATAAAGCAGAGACCCATTGCCATGCAGCACACGAAGCAATGAGGGCCAAGAGGCAAGCAGACTCCCCCCTTCCTACTGCATGCTGATCATTAGAAAGAGAGAGAGCAAGAGAGAGATGGACGAGGCAGTGGTGCCAGCTCCTCAGCAGCTCAATCACATTTAATGCCTGGTCAGTGCAAGATGAAAACGTCTGCCGGTCACTGCTGTTAATATCGCAGAAATAAAGGCAACACTGTGATAGCATGGCACAGGTTTTCAGTATAGACAGCTATAAATGGTGGATGAAGAGAGCCCAAAGTCCACCGTCTCTCCCTTTCTTGCCCCTGGTTTCTCTCTGTCTTTTACTTTTCGACTTCCGTCTTTTCTCCCTTTGATATATGTACATCTCCCTTTGCCTGTCTATCTCTATCTCTCTCTCTCTCTCTCTTTCCCTCATTCAATCTTTAGCAGCAACAAAGAGATTAAAGAGGGATTACTTTTGACATGTCAATGTGATGTGCCTGCCAGGTTTTTTTCTTCCTAAGTCAATATGATGCGCACACACAGACAGGTCAGCGTTGTCTTAAGGGGTATAAATTCTCTTCTTGCAAAAATTCTGATGTGCGGATGCAAGTGTGGCTTCTTTTTCCTTGAAACAATAACACCATGATAGCAAATCATAAAACTCATTCCTGTACTTGTTTCCACTGTATCCTTACACTGGTGTATCTGCTTTTTCCAAGGTCTGCTGAAGAAGTGAGGATAATGAGGGATGAGTGAGGGATGGAGTGTGAGAAAGAGGCAGAATGAGAAAAGAGAAGTATTGCTTTTGGGGTGATAACCCTTTGTTGTGATTCAAAGTACTTGGCTAGCCAGGGAAATGAACTATTGATTAGAAATAAGGTGTGGGGGGGGGAGAGAGAGAGAGAGAGAGAGAGAGAGAGAGAGAGAGAGAGAGAGAGAGAGAGAGGGAGGAAAAAAGACAATGACTGAAATCACACCAATCAACCGCCCGCCCACACTGATCCTTGCCCTCTAACACACAAACACGAACACTTACATGCACATATGCTTGTTTATGCGGGGGCCAAAGCTACCCATAACACAATGCTTACATGAAGTTGTAAGTAAGCAGGAATAAATTCAGCCAAACCAATAAACTACACCCTGCTTTCACTGTATATTCTCCTAATTGGAAACCACTCACTGGCCTGGTTTGCACAGGGTCAAGGAGGAATAGCTGGGTTTTCTTATTATCCATGTCACTAAATTTGCTGCTCAAACATATATCTAGGATTTGTATGGATTATGTTGCAAACTTGAGGTGATATGAGAGTTGTAATTCTGTAAATCCCATGTCTGTACAGCCTAATGTTACCCACTGCTTGTTCTAATACAGTGCACTTCAATATATCTAGCAATCTTTATGTGAACCTTTCTCTTTGTATAAAAGTAGACAGATAAACACAAACACTGAATGCTATCAAAGAGCTTTATCTATTTACGGTTGTTGTTGTTGGTGTTGTTGTTGTTGTTGATGAGCACAATTGGCACAATTAATTGCTTACAATTATGCTGCTGCAGACTTACAGCTGAGCCTAATATAAACATATAAAAAGTATTCTTAGTCCTACCTTAATCTGTAATAAATGTATCTGTGCTAGCCAGGATCACCAGTCAGGTAGTCTATATCCTTGAGGTTCCACTTCCGGGATTGCCCTGTTGGAAAATCCGCCGGATTTCACTCATTTTGGCCGGATATCTGTTGCCTTGGGCTTTCTTTGTGTTGGCAATTTAAACTCTGGTCGATTTATGAGGACCATGGTTAACCTTTCCTCAGATCTCTGCAGGGTAAATCCAGAAAGCTAGCTAGACTATCTGTCCAATCTGAGTTTTCTGTTGCATGACTAAAACAACTTTTAAACGTACACGTTCCACCAAAACAAGTTCCTTCCGAGCCTATTTTGCAGCCGCACCGCGGATTTTCTCTGGTGCTTGGCACCGCCCAAGACGATTGTGATTGGTTTAAAGAAATGCCAATAAACCAGAGCACATTTTCCTCCCATCCCCGAATGCTATGTGGAGTAGCCAGGCTCTCCTCCAGTGCGCTTTGGAGGAGGGTCTGGCAAAGTGAGACTACCAGTCAGGAGACTTTTAGAAATGTTCACAGACTGCTACACTATGAGTAAGTGATCCATTTACCCAGCATCTCAAAAACCTAGCTTTAAAGGTGCAGTAGGTAAGACTTACAAAAATAATTTTATGTCATATTTGCTGAAAAGTAGAACTACATAAGCATGTAATTTAAAAACAAATCTGGCTCCTCTGTCACCACCTACAGCCTGTAGTGCGATTTGCAAAAATCCACAGCTCCCTGTTCAGACGCACCAATCAGGGCCGGGGGGGTGTCTAACTGCGTGTCAATCACTGCTCATGCACACGCATTCATTCTCCCTTGTGGGGGGAAGGACTTAGGAGACTGTTTTGGGCTTTAGCAGAAAGGGGGGAGGGACTGAGAAGTTGTTGATGTTCAAATTTTTTGGCTAAGTCCTGGATCTTCGCAATCCTACCTACAGCACACAACACACATTATTGGTCAACCTCATGGAGTATATACAGTACCAGGAAGATAGAGCCAGTGAGACCATGTCTGAAAACTACAATATAGTCCCAGTTACAAAAGAGACTACAATATAGTCTGTAGATATCAAGAATAGAGACAGTATACAAATAGAGAACCTTAACCCAGTTCCAGTAGCTGACAAGAACCTCAGTGCAGTTAGCCTACATACTTAGCTGAAGATCCCTGTCTTAGTCTTGGTAAGCCTACAACCAAGGGGTTTTAGTCACACTCTTATCTAAATAAACTAACAGTCAGTAAGCTGATACATTTTCAGTGTCTTGCTGTGAGACACTTGTAGAACATGTGGCTGCTGCTGTGACCAAACTATCCATTCACAGAGTGATCTAACCAGTGGATTACACTGCCACCCCTGTAGGGCCAGCTCCACAGCCTACAACCCTGTATGTTGGAAGAGGCTTCTGCACACATGTGACTTTACCAATGTCCCATCAGCCTTCCTACTGTACTGCACTAAAGTTTCTGTATAACCTAATATGATTATCTTTAAACAAAACTCCATGACAACTGGAAAGCCAGTTAAACTACTAGTAAGCAACAAGCATCATCTGAGATGTTTGGTTTCCCAAACAAGACGTTTCAACCTGCATTTTCCATGGTATGCAAATGACATAATACACTATGTACTTGACCTGTGTAAATCTTAATCATTTGGCCATGCTGCTGTTGTAAATGTGATATGAAGTATCAGCTTGGTCTACAGCCCAGAGAAGACCTCATACTGATCCAGCTCTTGGCAATTGTGTTGAGGTAGCCACTAAATTGGCCTGCTCTGTAAATCAGCTGGCCAGGGCCTAAATGGATCAAACAGGCCAGTCCTTTCCGCCCTGGCAGCATAATGCAGTGGTTTAGATTGGAGGCTTAAAATGTGTAACATGTGTGTTTGAATGTGGATGTATGCGTCTGATAAAATATGGATGTGATCTTGGCCATGTGCATAATGCGGTCAAAAAACAGTTCAACATGGACAGGTGCTTATCTTTCCGCTGGTGTGTGTGTGTGTGTGTGTGTGTGTGTGTGTGTGTGTGTGTGTGTGTGTGTGTGTGTGTGTGTATGTGTGTTACATTCACTCATGCACCAACACACTGCTCTCTCTGGTCTATCGCCCATTGGAGGCCACCAAGCTGTGCAACGATTATGTGTGCCCACCACCTCCCGTCCTCATCTCATCCTGCAGGACACGCTCTCTCTCACTAACCACCTATATCGGGAGGCGCTGCTACATCGCCTGAAAGAATAAGCTCCCTGATGTCGAAATCACACACAACACAACAGTGCCACACTTAGCCAGTGGTGGTGGAAGGCGGAAAAGACGTTAGGGCATAAAACGTTTTTTTTTTTTTTTTTTGGCACTGCAGTAGCTCACGATGGAAGGTAATGCCATTGTGCTTCAGAAAAACCTATACGTTGAAAATGTGCTGCCATCCTGGGTAATCCCTCTGCCATGCAGGGCAACATCACGCCATCCTAAACCACCTGTTTTTCGCGCATCCTGTGCGCACACAGCCAGGCTATTATATATTAAATGCAACGTTGCACGCCCGTCTTTATTGATCAATCTATATTGCCATTAATGGTATTAATCACATGGAATTAACGACTTTAAAGCAATTCTGAGATACTAGTTTACATATCCAATTGATGCTCAATACACCCAACTCAAATGCAAACTTCATTTGAACGATGCCCATGATGGCGCAAAACAGACCGTTATTTCACCAGTAATATAAAGAAGTGGATGTGCCAAAAATCCAGCTTGAACCCAATTTCAAGTATGGTATCAACATTGTAAAGGCAATCATCTAAATTAATAGAAAAAGCCCACTAAATACCACAGGGCTCAAATACATCGCCAGCAATGCTGTGATTTAAACAGCGCAGCGCATATCAAGGATGAATCCTTCAACCCGTTTCCTGAGAGACGCACAGAGAGCCTTATTGTGGCCGCGAATTAGAGAACAAGCGCAGTAACTCACCGATGTGGATGATTGAATCCGAGAGCGCCGACTTCCACTCCTGGCTCCAAAAAACGGCAACGAGTAACAGAGCCGAGATAACTTTCATGTTGTCCAGAATTATTTCCTCCCAAAACAAGAGAAAACCGCAGCTCTCTGAGTGAGAGGGAACAGAGTTAAAATCCCGAGAACCGAAGCTTCTTTTTTTAGTCCATCTGTACGGGTTTCAAGGAAATTCCCTGTAATCTCTTCCTTGATTTTATTCTCTTGGCGTTAAGAGTGTGATGCTTGTCTGTAGAGGAAAATAAGTCGAGATTCCCGGGTAGTCACAGACTGGCACCCTGTTGAAATTCCTCCCAACATTAAATCATATTGTGAGCGAGCGGAGAGACGCTGAGCCGCAGAGAAAACGAACCGCATCCAAACGACGCCGCGTTAAAGCGAACTGAGGGGGCTGGAGGATGTGGCCGCTCACTTAAAGGAAAGAAAAGCTGTAACCATTCGATAACGTGAGAGAAAACCTAGTTATCTTGAAAAGCAGGTCCTGTTTATAATGACCCGTGATTCCCTGCCGTTTAGTCCGAGCAACGCAGTTTCCCCCCTGCACCAATCACCAAACCACCAGCAGCAGCAGCAGCCTCAACGGACCAAGCCAACGGCCAAAACTTCCATTTTGCCCAGGGGCTTTTTATTTCTCCTTCACTTGGCACCTGTTTAAATATCACCAACGCCAGGACACACAGATGAACCCAGAGAGTTTTGTTGGGTAGGAAAGAAATACCATATGATGAAAAGCCTTGTCACATGGCATTACCACGGAGAGGTACCATATTCCGAAATTGTCTCTAGATTCCTGTAGAGATGAGAGAGAGACCGGGATGTAGAGGGCTCTTACACATACAATGAAAGAGCGCTCCGAAGTCACTCTTCTGTTCTGCGTCAGGAAGGGGAAAATGCGCTACGCTGTCAGGAGAAAAATTAACCGAGGATGCGCGCAACGACACTCCGCGGTCCGCACTCCGTATGCGGTTACTCGCGTCAGCCCCAGCACGCACGGTAGCTGGTGAAGAGGAGGTATGCCGCGTCCGTGTGGGAGGGAGGGAAAGAGAGAGAGAGAGAGAGAGAGAGAGAGAGAGAGAGAGAGAGAGAGAGAGAGAGAGAGAAGAAGAGAGAGGAAGGGAGGGAAGGAGGAGAGCCAGACACATGAAGAGAGGGGTAATCTGCCAACCTTAGCTCTGCCATGGGCACCTCAAGCGGCCATCGATCCGATATCTACCTCTCAGTTCAACAAGAGTTAGTGGTGGGTTTATCACTCGTAATATTTAGGGTTATCTGGGTCATCAATAGAGCACTAATTTAGATTTTGTACATTAGCAACTTAAGTCCACCAAGACAACTGCTGTTGTGTGGTTTGGGGAGAGTCATGTAATGTATCAGTATCACTCTGATTAATTCTATTGTTCAATTTACTCACAGAAAATATTGGGACAGGATGCTTTCATCTTTCATACTTTTCCCTGTATCTGTTCATCATATGCCCATTCCTCTCTCCCTCCTTTACACATTTATTTTCTTTCCCTGTAACTATCCTCCCATCCTTCTGTCCATCTATTCTATCTACACCACCCACTATCATCAATCTATCCATCCCTGCCTCCCTGAAGGACTGCAGTCCCCATGGTTCCTCTTAATCTGCCCTGGATTTTGGATTAGGGATTAGGATTGTTGGGAGCCTCAGGCTACCATTGGATTGACTGTTTTGTACGCATTCAAGGAATGAGAGATTAAATTGACAGTGATACTGATGCTGTGAAAGCTGCTCTCACTCCTATTTGACACTATTGATTTATTATTAAATGTTTATATAACCACTCACGTTGAAAGGGAACATCACTTGTTCGGCAAGTGATTTGAAAATACAGAGATAAGAAGAAGCAATGGGAACGTAAACAACAAAAATTGTAAGATAAAATACTCCAATATCCAATGTTTGTGCTTGCATCATAATGAAATACAAAATGTGTTCAGCATATCAGTGATATTGTAGAAATGATTGACTGAGAGAAAGTATGCTATCTGATTTGGTTCACACCATAACCCATTCAGAGCAGGACCTGTCTAGACCTTTTATTAATATAGATGAGTTCTACACCTTTTATTCACAATATGAACACAAATGCACACATACTCCTTGATTTATGCCACACTAAGGCATCCATACAGAAAATACATATACATCATTGTGCAATCACAAATTCACTTCTGGCAGGACTATAACTTGGGAAACAAAACATTTAGGAGGTTTGCATAATTTAATATGTCTAATTCATTGGGTTTAACCTTTTATTAAATGTATCAGAGTTTTGTGTGATGAAATAATCAGGAAAAGTAAAAAATAAATAAATAAATAAATTAAAAGGATTCTTCGGTTCATTGTGAAGCCTCCAGTTAGTAAGACCTTGGACTTAAAGGTGCCCTGCCACACAAAATAATTTTTACTTGCATTTTTTTTTAAATGTTGGGTCCATATGCGTTTGTGTTATGTTGTGAATGTGAAAATGAACTGCTACCTCCTCTGTCAGCTCTAGCCACTGAAAGGAAATAAGCGGAGAAATCAGGCCAATTACAAAAGCTGGTCAGTCTGACATGGTGTTGCCTGAGCTCATTACTATTTATGAGCTTGCCTAGTTGTGCTGGGTAAAGGATGCTGATAGCCAGGCTCTCATTGGCTAGCTGTTAGCCAATCAGAGTCAAGCAGCTTAGCTCATTGAATATTAATGAGAACTGGCACAAATCAAGCTGAGTCTTCCTGCAGGCTTTCTATACCACGCTAGAATGGCTTGAAACAAGGTAACCAAGGCTTTTTTTCCACAAAAAATGTTACAGAGTCCAACTTCAGACATTACCACAAAGTAATGAAATATGTGTGGCAGGGCACCTTTAAAGGTGCAATATGTAATACTGACAGCTAGCGTTTAAAATAAAATAGTTACTGCAGTCCAAATTGAAAATACTGGAGAGAGCCGTGCTTAAATGACTAACATATTGGAAAATGTTTGGACTGCTGCTGAGCAAAGAGTCTGAGAAAGTGTAACCTTGAAAAGCATCCCTGCACAACACAGATACACATGTATTTCTGGAAATCACCTATTTGAAAGAGGGACATCTTGCACCAAATGGGCAGTGCACACTCAGACTTCCATATCTATCCTGTGTGTTGGATGAAGATTGATCCTTCACTGTAATCCTCTATCAGTGGTGTGCTGGGAGCTGAGGACGGTGTGGATACTGATGAGTAGGAGTGTATGCTGTGACCCCGAAATAAACGTACACATGTAGTATCTGGCACTGGTAAATAGAATAAATAATGTACATATGAGGGTGTTATTGCTTTCAGGTTATAACCTTTAATCTCCCAAATGTAATTTTAGGAAATGCTCAAATTTAACTTTTTATGGCCCCAAAAAACACTGATAATGGGAAAAAAATATTTAGTAATTTTTACATTATAGCAACAGTATCGTACTGTATATGCTAATACCATTGATTATTTACACTTCCGTTTGCCTTCTTCCGGACTGCCATTTTACTTTCACACAAATAATCTTTTGAGAATAAGATCTCACCATAGCACTAATCCTTAGAAACTCTGTAGCCAAGACCATTTGGGTAAAACAAGTTTCACACTTTGTTAATGCCTTAATGTTTTACTTTTGCTTTACATTTTTCACTGTCTAATGTAGTCTCTTCCCTGGGGATCCATTGTCCCCACCAGCAGTGAGTTTTTCTTAGCACTCGCTGTTAAAACTGTAAACAAAATTAAAAAGGCAAAATTGTCTTTGTAAAAAGTAGGGCCATGGACAAAAGGAAATTGGGCTACTCTAAGTCACACAAACACACAGTAAGTGCATATAGCACATGCACATACCCACAATCAAAGGATAAAGTGTCCCATAGGTCCAGATATGTCCGTAATGCAACATTACCCACTAGGATTTGTGTCGATAATGTGACATTCCTTGTTGATTAAAACTATACTGTTAATTGAAAAATATGTGTAATAAAGTAAAAGTTCCTGTGACTTTAGAAAGACAAAAGGAATATGACAATGACAGAGGTGAAGATAAGAATATGTGCGATAAGAAGAATAAATAGTATTAGAGAAGTAATGAATAAACTGAAAATAAAGCTTGTGTCACCTGAAATGGATGGATTTCTGAGTACATTTACTATACTTGCACATTGTAGAATTGCTACTTTTGACAACGTAAGTGTAAAACATAGGATCACATAATAGGATCACATGAACGTGGGATCTGCAAGAAATAAGTCATTCACTACTAATAGCAACCATTTCCCCAAGTGGATGAAACAGAAAAGTGCCGTAGATTATCTTAGTTTTATTACGTATCAGTTATGTTTACTATCCACTTCAATATAAAGCTTCCCATTCCCCAAGTAAAATGAATCTCCACCTTGTAAGAATGAAACTATTGGACCATAGCATGTATGTTAAATGGTCTAATAGGTCAGTCCAGACATGTGGAAAACTGTAAAAAAAAAAAAAAGGGTCGACTGAACATAATTCATTGTTGACAGGACACCGTTTTCTTGTTTGTATCAGGCCTTTTTGCTATGAAATACATTTATCGTCAAACACATTGCAAAAAGCAATTCTCCAATTTATGCATAGGATTTTTCTTTTTAGTAAATGACAGATAAGTGCCTGGATTCTTTTTTCAAAGATTCTAAGAAAAACATTTGTTGACACAAATATTGACCCAACTTCACACAAATACTGAATGAGTTTTCATATGCCATCGGAGTAGTATGTTACATTAAGTTAGGAAGCGTTTTAGGATGCTACAAACTTGTAAGTCCAGCATAAGTACATTATCACTAACCTAACTTTAACTAACCAAGTATGTTGTCAAAACTATGTCTTATTACAAAGAAAGAATAAAGTTGTAAACATATAAACTTAAAGTGCTCATATTATGCTTTTTGGGAAGGGAAAAACCCTTGCCTTTATTGAGTATTAAATATCTTTTTTGTATTGTTGTTGTTATAGGTTTAAAAAGTGAAAAAGCCCAAAGTCCACCCCAAAGGGACTTACCATCTCCAGACCTGCCAACCTTGAAAAACATTTTTGAGTAGCAACTTACTGATTTATTGCCGAAGTTCTGGAAAAAATGTGCCATTACCGCTGTCTTTGATGTCATTTTGGCTTGTTGGGCATTAGTATAGTGTGTCGTTTAGTTCACATTTTACTTTTGGTACTTAAGTATATTTTGATAATACTTTCGTACTATTACTTAAGGAAGATGTTGAATGCAGGACTTGTAACTGACAAGTAATTTGTAACTTTACAACACTGTTTTTTCTACTTTTACTACAATACATGATCTGAGTAAGTCTTCCACCTCTGTAAAGTCCTGCACGGATCAACAGATGTTAGAGTCCGGCAGCTGCTCGCTCTGTTTGTTATAAGCAGTGTTGGGGAAGTTATTTAGTTACCCCCTAGTACTTAGTTACCCCCTATGGAAAGTAACTTTTTACTTTATTCGTTACTTTTACATTACTTTTAAAAGCAGGGGTCTCTGGCAGAGACTGAAGTTAATTATACAAAAACTATCTTTGACCATAAAGCCAATCTATGGTTTATCAGTGAAGTGTCTGAACTACACTGCAGACTGTATTCTCTCCTCACAGAGTGACGGCTGATTCATTATGAGTCCAGCGCAGGTTGAATGCACATCAGCAGGTCATCGGCGTTACACGGTGTTAGTGTATACTATGTAATGTCTGTATCGACTTGTACCAGATGCGCAGCAATGATGGTCCGTACATTGTCGTAGACACATGCAGTCTCTTTTCTGGAAATCCTTGCGTGTCCGTGCAACCGACACAAGTCCACAGCGGTCCACTGCGTCTATGTATGACCCCATCTCCACGGCATCCATCTGTGAGGTTGTCAGCTTTGTGTCTGCCTGGCTCAGAGCACCGTCTAGCAAAAAGCCATGAAGCACACGCTCTCAAAAGTTAGCTATGGCTGCTTCTCGCTTGCAATGATTACTCTGCTACCAGCCTCTGTCACGTCCTGTGTGGAGCTTGTGAGCGCGCAGCTGAGAAGGCAGTCACTGTTAAATCTGTCCCTGGGGAAAGTAACATTGCTAAAAAGTAATTACGTTACCCAACACTGGTTATAAGATGCA
The DNA here is from genome assembly GCF_031162955.1 of Sander vitreus. Lineage (NCBI taxonomy): Eukaryota > Metazoa > Chordata > Actinopteri > Perciformes > Percidae > Sander > Sander vitreus. The sequence goes on along the minus strand of NC_135859.1, from coordinate 19,758,294 downwards.
CACCGAGCAGAATAATGCGCTCACAGATCCAATCTTTGCAGATAATAAGCCGTTAGCCTGTTAGCTTGAGCTTTGTCTGAAGGCCCCCGAGCGAGAGGTTCCGACACACACAGACACATTCCGCACATCCTCCGCTCAGTTTAACAGCTAACCCCCCGGTACTGGTCAGAGAGGTGTGTTTACTCTGTGTCTCGGTCCTCCGGTGCGTCCAGCGACAGGCTCCAGTCAGTTTTTAATTAGCCTACATTAGTAACAGTTAATTTTGTTACGGTATGAACCTAGGAAAGGCAAAAAAGGCAAAAAAAATACAAGACCTTATTTTGACAAAATGTGTATGTACTACGCAAAATGCGTACAGGTTGGCAGGTCTTTATCTCCAACAGAAAACACCGTTCACCAACTGCTCCAAACAGCTCTATTGTAGTCCAGCCTGTACTGACGAACGTGCGTCACTTTGTAACACGTTATAATGCGCGCCTAGCTGCTGGCGTGGCATGCTCTCATACTCTGCTTCTGACTGGCTTGTAGTGCTGACCAAGGTACTGTGCATGTCCAATTCCCAAAGATGAAATAGAAGTGTGTTGCCTCACTCTGTAGCTAAAACAGAGAGCTCAACACACAGGGTGAAAAGAGGAGCTACAGCAATGTGCAATACAACAAAAATATGGTGTTTTTTTGAAAATTAAACCATGTAAACCTAGATGATACAACCTCTAAATACAATTATGAACCTGAAATTTAGCATAATATGAGGACTTTAATAAATATAAGATGTTGTGATCAAAACATGCCATGACATGCTTGGTATCGCTAAAAACTACAAAAGTCCGAGCTTTAAAATGACACCAGGAATGCACCTGAAAGGAAACAAGTGACTGCTATTTACTTGGGAAATGAGCAGTCAAATTCCCATTTTACAGTCAGTATAGAGACTTTGTAACAAACACAAGAAGTCTATAAGCAATGAGTTAAATGACAGCTATGTTAAAGGCGGTCAGAGGCCGTTTCATGCTTCTGTGTATTTGTGAGTGTGCTGAATCTGCCTAGGTGCGAGGTAGCAGTGAAAATGTGGAGCGGAGTTTCATTGATTTGGGCATTTTCTCAATAAGCAAAGGAATGGCTTTGATAATGAAGCACTGACCTAGCCTGTGAAATGAGCGATGAGTGGATAGACTGATGCACTAATTTCCAACATGGTAAAAGTGGAGGGGTCTAAACTAATACATTTAAAAAGTGGGTGGAATGGCTCTGACGCCCATGTAGTAAGCTCCTCCTTTGTTCTTAAATGGGTGCTGCCCTTTATTTGTGTAAGCTGGTAGAAGAGTCACCCTAAGTGAGATTTTATCTTGGTGCTATAGAGAATATACTTAAAAGTTTTTGCATGAACTTGCAAACTTAAAAGCCTAGACATACACACTGGTAAGGAAGAGCAGACAGACATGCACATATACAGTCATGTGCAGAAGTTAGCACACCCATGCTAAAGTTAACTAAAAAGAGAAATAAAAAAATCATCTTTTGGAAATTGATCTTAATGCCTTAATTAGAAAAATTAGGAAAAATCAAATCTTTAAGGACACCAATGTTCTTTGTGAATGAATAATGTATCGTAAATAAATAAATAAATGTGTATTCCTTAAAATACAGGGGGCATAAGTAAGTACACCCCTATGTTAAATTCCCATAGAGGCAGGCAGATTTTTATTTTTAAAGGCCAGTTATTTCATGAATCCAGGATACTATGCATCCTGATAAAGTTCCCTTGGCCTTTGGAATGAAAATAGCCCCACATCATCACATACCCTCCACCATACCTAGAGATTGGTATGGTTTTATTTCAGTTAGCCTAATAGCTGGTTTGATTTGCACTGAGAGATGATTTCATGGAAAGTACCCCATGCCAATCTCTAGGTATGGTGAAGGGTATGTGATGATGTGGGGCTATTTTAATTCCAAAGGCCAAGGGAACTTTATCATTTAATTAAGGCATTAAGATCAATTTCCAAAAGATGATTTTTTTTATTCCTCTTTTTAGTCATCTTTAGCATGGGTGTGCTAACTTCTTCACATGGCTGTATACGCGTCAGAGAGAGACAAAGAGTAATTCAGGTGCGAGCTGGGTGGCTTGTTAGTATGCATGTCTACTGCTGTCACTAGCTCTCAAGGACATTGTCTGTCTTGTATATTCATGTGGACATGGACGTGTGTGTGAGTTAATGTCAGATAGTTTGCACATAGTATAAAACAACAATGCTTTTCTTTCTGTGTTGCCACTAAAACCATTAAGTATCAGGAAAGTAAAAGCCAACATTACTGCATGGGAATCAAAACCTGCTATAATAAGCTTGCACTTGTGTACGTGTGTGTATGTTTGTGTTTACATGACATACACGTGTGTGTTAGCTTGTACATGCCTCCAAACGAAAGACCACATAGCAATTATTAAGCTTGACACATTGAAATGGCCACTAACAACCCACAGAGATGATTTATTCGCAGAAAACAAACTATAATCAGCACAAGCTAGTCTAAGCAGCATGTTTTTGTTGTTTGTTTTAACCATCAATGAAGATTGACATGTGTCAACTCTTCTGATTTAAACAATAAAACATACTAGTTTTTTTGTAAAAGTTGATTACTATCACTTTTCCTCATGTGTGGTGATGCACACATGACAGCAATATCACCAAAGACACTAGGCTATCTATCACCACCCTTTCCAGGAATCCAATGAATTACCAATGTTCTGTTAATAAAATGCACCTTCTTGTTTATTTATACTTTCTGTTTATCTAGTAATATTATAGAGATGCTTCACCTGTCCACCTACCCATGGCTTTTGACTGCTAATGGCTGCCTAATGTGGCAGAGAGGAATGTATCTTAGGGCATCACAGGGCCCAATCTAATCCCAAGCACACCCAAGCAACATGGCACTATCTCCCAAAGAGAGCCTTATTCCCAGCCACCGTAAATCTAACTCTGGCATCAGGATCTCTCACACACACACACACACACACACACACACACACACACACACACACACACACACACACACACACACAATGATCCTCCCTCTCTGAACACACATAAACACAACCAAGATCTAAATTCATCTTAAGTGAATAATTGATACACTCGGAGAGTTTTCCTTATCTAAGAGTGGAGAGATTGGAGGAGAAGGGAGACAAGTGGAAACAGGCAAGGAGAGAGAACAAAGAGTGAGGTAAAAGTTTTTTGTCATTATCCTTTTTTTATATGTGGGGTTTGGGTGTGTGCTGTGTGAAGACTAGAAATGTGATCAAAACCTGCTTCTTTTCTGTGTGTATGGTGTTTGTAGTATTCACATATTAGAACAGCTGGCTAGAATCTTGATTGCCCACCATTTAGCGTGTCTTTAATAAGTAATATATCCACCTCTCTATCAACTGTCTGGACTTAATATTAAGTCTTCTGAAGTGAACCATGAAAATGAAATCCCTTTATACCCTTTATTCCCCTTGACCCATGTGATTAAAAAGGGTAGGGTGGAGAGAACTGGGAGGGTTGGGGTGGGGGCTTGAAGGAGATGGGTAGTGGCAGGCAGAGATTGAAAGATTGAGAAAATACTGAGAGAAAGGTAGATCCTAGCCTGGGGCCTAAGTAATGAACTAATTCAGGGTGCTGAGAGGAGGTTCTCATGGGCAATTATACAGGAACACATCTTACCCCCCCCATCCCCCCCCCCTGCCCTCTAATCACTCTATCCCTTTTTCCCTATCTCCTTGCATATCTAATGGTTGGGACTGCCAAGTGCAAATGATGAGGAAAGGAATATTTCCCCATGGCATTAATGTAATGGTGGACATTTGCAGTACAAGTATGTGACATCTTGTCTGGCTCAAAAACCTTGAAACTGGCCAAGAATGTTCCTATATTATCCCCCCATTGATTTTCCTTTTACTTGTTATCGAGTTAAAGAAGGGTGTTCTTCTCAGCAATAATGCTGCAAAGTAAAAAAAAAAAAATAATATACATAGGGTTATATTAGCTTTCAGTGGGTTCAAGGGTTTGAGGGAAACATTCACTACCCTGTATTTGGTTGAAAATAATCAGCTTTGCCAGAAATTGTAAAGGCCTTTTGGGGAGCTGTCCACATGTAATGGTGCTGAAACTCACAGCTAGGCTCTGCTCAACATTGGAGCTGTCCAGTAGGGTGGTGCTGAAACTAAACTGAAGCAGATCAATCTGCTATTTTCATAAAGCCTTATAAATGTAACATTTCCAGTATAGTGTCTAGAATAGTACAGCACAGAAAAATATAATATAATATTGTATATTGCTAGTACAAATCTATAAATACTGTTAATTTCAGACTTTGCTTCACTCCTATTCTGTTTGTCATATTAAGGGCTGTCCAAAACCAGTAGAGGGGTTAGGTAGTGAAAATAAAATCATAACTAACTGCTAATCATCTACTTTATGAGCAAACTTAACCAATCCACAGCCCATACACAAAGGCACATATGCCAGGTAATGGACATGCACTTAAACCCTGTTCTTAACTATTTTTTTAAGATGGACTTGAGACAAAAATCACAACATGTAGCTCAGTTTAAAAAAAAGAATAAAAAAAAAGAAACACTTGTATCGCTGTCTCTATACATGCAAGCATCAATTTAAAGATCACAGTTACATTTACATTACAAGGGGAACAGGAGGACATTATATAATTGAACAGCTGAAAGACCAAGGTGTCTCATTATCAATAGTGACACCTGTTTCCAGCTTACAGTCAAGAAAAGTGAGTGCATCCCACTTTTAAATAATTTCTTTGCACCCTCTTCAGAGTGCTCCATCTCTGCAATTGTGACCCCACATTAAGTGACACTCCATAATGAAGATCTCGTCAAGGCACTGATTAGGGAAAATGCCTCTATGGACCCGATGATGGCTTGCAAAGCTGCACTAGCAATGACAATTAAGCCTGTGTTTTCTACAACCAGACAGCTAAAAAAAAAAAATGTTGACATGCTTTATTAGGGGTAGGGGAAAACAATCAATACAGCATAGTATTGCGATATTTCCCGTGGCAATACTGTATCGATACACAGATGCCAAGTATCGATCTATTATTATATATTCTCACCCCTATGCTTTATAGTAGCAGGAACTAAAATCCTATTTTATACGTACACAGGGGTAAAAACATTTTAGTTTGTGAGGTTAGCTAAAAGTTAGGGCATGAAAATGGTTAAACTGGATTGGCTCTCGGCTTTAGGATATAGGACTGACATACACAGTATAGATACACTGTCTTTTTGAGCATGAGACATATCCAATATAGTGTTAAAACTAAGAAGTGTTCACGCTGCAATGTTGAAAAGTGGAACTTTTTTTTTTTTTATCAGACTGCGACAGCCCAAAGCATTGGAACATTCCACTGTGGTTGCTGCTGAAGTCAGGAGTGCTACATTTCATTCATTTAAAGTAACTTATAACTCCATAAGAGCATTCATTTTACAAATGGTCCCCAGTGGGAATGAAAACATACATTGAACAGCATCAGTGACTTGCTGTGCCTGTGGGGTTACTAGCACATAAAGATTGTCTGCTCTCTATCAAACCAAATGTCCATCAGGTACTGTCAGAGATCTATTCAATGTGTGCACACAATGTCAGAGAGAGATTTAACCACTAACATTCAGCTTTACTGTATTCAAGGAATGGATCAGCTTCTATTATTGTGTAATAGAGAATTTGGCAGGAGGAAGCTTTTGCAAAAAATATCCCAGTAGCCATCCACTGAGGGTGGAAATTTAAAACCACATTCAGAAAAAACACATGGGGAGCTGTGTTAACTCAGTGGAGCTGAAATATGGTAATATAGGCCATTAACACACTGAAATATGGTAATATAGGCCATTAACATGATATTTGGTAGATGCTTTTATTCTAAGCCGCTTAGTTTCATGAGTGTGAATCTTTTTTAGCATGAGTGACCCCAGTGGGAGCTGAAGAACCCCTAAAACTAAAAATGCTATCCTGTAAGTCGTGTAAGATACAAGATATTTGTGGGGGGAAAAAATCGTATCCATCAGTGCTAAAATTAGTAGTCAGTAATAAATTGTTGAGTAAACATAAAGAAGCTTAGTAAGATAATAGCATCATAGTGTATGTGAACATTTTCTTGTCTAGCCGTTTTATACCATGACCACTGAATTCTTTTCTAACCAGTTCATCCTTGAGTCCAAGTGGATGTTTATGCCGAATTTGAAGAAATTCCCTCTAGGGGGTCTGGAGATATCACATTCACAAGAATGATTGGCGTACAGACTGAGGGGTACAGATGGGCAACCTGAAAAGTCAAGTGTGTGAAAGGGCAATACAGATCTAACGTGTCTCTGTGTCTGTGACAGAGGGAGAGAAGCAGCCTGTGCATGAAGGAGAGACCATTACGTAACATTATCCACGCTGGAAAAACTGTACCCACAATAATATTGTGTAGCATGATGCAACGATATTCTAGGTTGAGTATATTCAAAATCTGAGAGCAATCCGTTAATGTTTCTATCGATTTCAAAACCCCTTCCTGTTTAGCAAGATGTTGCCTAGCAATGCAAGCATCAGGAATTCTCTCACAAACTATATTATGTTTAAAACAAAATGCATTATCAAAATTACTTATGAGGAAAAAAATGTTTGTCATCAAATCAAATTTTTCATCAAGTGAGATAAAACCCTCCAAGGCCAACCTTAGCCCCTGCGTCATCCATTACAATCTGGGAAAGTACAACTGGTCGGGTGTTATCGCTTACATAAATATGTCGCTGTCAAACAATTAAATGTAGAACTTCGGGGTTTGCAGCTTTTGGGCCAACACATTAAGTACTTTAAAGATTTCACTCTGGGCTCTGATGACTTGTGATGAGCATTTGTCTTTTATTTTAAGATTATTTTTTGGGCATTGTAGGCCTTTATTGACAGGACAGCTGAAGAAATAAAAGGGGAGAGAGAGGGGGGATGACTTGTAGCAAAGGGACACAGGTCGGAGTCAAACCCGGGCCCGCTACTTCGAGGAGTAAACCTCTATATATGGGCGCCCGCTCTACCAACTGAGCTATCCGGGCACCTGCCATTTGTCTTTTTTGAGTTAGAGACTAAAGAATTACTTAATTGTTTGAAAATAATAATTATAGACTTATCAAGCCCTACTTTTCTAAACTTAGCACAAAAAGTACAGAAATTTGTGTTTGGTAGATAATTTCTCTGTGGTATCAATGCTTTATGGCAATAAATCTTATACCGTTAGAAAGCCTGTTTAGTTCCCTTTCAAATGGTGCCCCATTTGTAAGGAACATGCATTTGTGGGATGAGCAGCAGAGCTGAGTATGTGGGTTGCGCCCATGAAAAATCTCTGCCAATGCCAAACAGATTATTTTGCCATCGACTCGTTTGTTGTTTGGTAGATTGGATGATTCTGCCTACGGCAGTTGGATCATAGGGTCAAAGTGTGGAGAAGACGCGGAGAACGCTATGCTGATTGCTGCACCAATAGAGTAACACCTTTTGGTGGAGGCGGTGTGATGGTGTGGGGCGGAATCTCCCTCACTGGAAAAATGAGGCTTATCATCATTGGAGGCAATCTCAATGCAGAGAGATATAGGCAGCTTTATTTGTATAGCACATTTCAGCAACAGGGCAATACAAAGTGCTTTACATGAAAACAGATTAAAAAATAAAAAACAGATAAAATACGAGAAAAAAAAAGTTACAGTGCAGTATAAGAAATTAAACATTGAAGAGCAGTTAAAACAGTTAAATATATAAAAGCAGATAAAATAACTTTGCTGGACTCAGTGATCCAGTTTTTGGAAAGCCAAAGCTTTTTGACCAATATGACAGATATCTCAAGCAGTCCGGTCCATACTTTCTAACCATCTCACCCACTATGGGTCCAGATGCTTCGCATGGTTTTGAGGTTTCATTCCCCATAGTTACAGAAGTTTTTCCTTTAGTATACTCTTATCATTTTCGATGTGGTCGTCACCGCAAAACTTTTCTTCGGCAAACCTTGCAAAACCCGGTACAGCCCTGCAGACAAAAATCTCTTAATAGTCCAGAACGTGTTCTTAAACTATTTTATTTCTTTATATAGAGATGAGATTCTTCAACCAGTGGCAATCCCCTATCTCCACAGTCTGGGACCGAACTCTATCCTCCAAGATGACAACGCTCGCCCCCCCCACTCGCTTTGTATAAAACAGTGGTTGGCGTATTTTCTAGACATAGTTATGCTTGAGCTCTCTACAGCAAGGATTAACAAAGCCAAGTCATCAACTATCAACCTATGGAAAAATGCAGCAGCACAAATATCAGACCCTATGACCTCAGCATCACAAGAAGTAGAGGAGAGTGACTAGGCAAGGTGTGATTTCTGTTTGTTTTATTTTCCTAGAGACTGCAGAGGGTGGGTGAGGGTTTTTGTTGTTGTTCAGTTTGTATTTCTCTGTTCTGTATGTCTGCATAAAATAAAACAATAAAAAGTTTATCTAAAAAAAATGCTTTTTAAATGTAGCAAAACACTGGATGTAAAGTGAAATAATAAAGTAGTAAAAGCACAGGTGGCAATTCTCCACTAAATTCTTTCATGAAGAATGTTTAATTGAATTAAAAATTAAATGTTTATATGAAGAGGCACATCCACATTATTATGTTGTTAAATAATAATCTTGTTAAATGATGAGTAGTTTTCTTCAGAAATATGGTACATTAAAAATTATTTGCTTAACACAGACCTGATCAAAAAGGCGTAATTACTGTAAAGCAAAAAAAACACGTCCCTGCAATATGTAGGTAATGATGAACACAGGGGAGACCAGGACACACAGATTGAAGCACACTTCAGTCATTGCTCGACACTGTGGCACACTGTTATTAGCAGGCTGGCCCAGCTTTGGCCCAGCTGCAGGCGGCAAACTTTCACTTTCATGTTGCTCAGCCACACAGTCCTGCACCCTCTATCCATCCTCCATCTCTCATTCCTCTTTCCCTATCGTGTTCTCACTATCTACCCCCTCTCTCAATCCACTATTCTTCCTCTCCTCTTCCACTGACCAGAGCCATTATTCTATCTCATGATGGTTATAAGACAAGGTTGTTATAAAGACCTAAAAGAGAAAGAAAGGGCTACTATGTTGATGAATAGCTAAAATGGCTTATGATAACACTGTTTAAGAGGCACAGGAAGTTAGATTTTAAATACTGTTGGACAAAATGTGTAACTATAGACTGGAACAAATATCCTTTGCTATCTTAGCCATTTATTATTTTTATTTATTTGATTTATAACAACAAGGCACATTAATCAACATTTCTATAAATGTGCCAGTGTTAGCCAGCCAGGTCATTCAACTGTAGTCCTTTGGAGAGATGTTTTGATACCAGAGCACCAGGAAACAGTAAGATATAAGTACAGGTTAATTTACAGACAGAAGACAAGATGCCATAAAGACAGAAACAGCAACACAATTAGCATACCAACAGCCAGGAATGAGCTGGTGTGATAGTGATGCACATAAAAAAGAAATGACTGTCATGAGTCATGGCAATGTGTAGCTGAACAAAACTGAACATTAAATATGTTCAGAAGCTAAGGGAGTAAGAGTTGACAAAAAAAAAATGCCCCTGAAATCTTTTGAAACTTTAAATTAGTTTTTTTATAATTGCAAGGATCATCTCTTGTTATGGGATAACATAGAAATGTACACAGAGGTAAAGTCATGATATTACCTTATTTCAGGAGAGGTTTTGTTTCTCCAGTGGATTAATATTTCTAACGTGCTGAATGGCTTTGCATTAGGTTTTCAAGTTTGTGGGCGTACTGGCAGCTGACAAAATTTGCAAATTGATTTTAACACGTGTGCTCTTACTCTAGTTTTAAGTTAAATCCAGGGAAGCTGACTTTGAAGTCCCTTTTACCTCAATCTTGCGGTACATCGCCACAATGAAAGGTGAAAGAAATGCATGGCAGAGGAATTGTGACCTTATAACTCAAAAAGAAGATGACGCCTTGAAAATGTCAGGGAATTACTTTAATTTCTTGGTAGCCATGCAAAAGGAAAGCTGATGACTTCCTCAATTGTGTGAGAATGATGTATTCACACTTTCATTCTGCTGTATCTTTTAAGGATTTCTTGTAAACTTTGGAAACTGTCCAAGAACCTGTTCTTAAAGAATAAACGTGTGGGAACATGTTTCACTACTTCACTCTCTCCGCCTGTCTCACAGCCTCCCGGTCTCTGAGATATTCAAGTTCCTCCCACTCTTCTGGCATATAAACAATTATGTCTCTTTGTCTGTACCATAATTCTAAATTGAATGGCAACAGATTGATTGGTGACCCTTTCTATGATCAATCAGTGCTCATCCCTGGTCTGCTACATACCCCCACCATGTCTAGCAATTATCCTTTTACAGTATACATGGGGAGGTACAGTGGGAGAGATACAAACTTAAACCTTAATCAACATGCTGGTTGACACCAGTTCTTAGTGATCCTTGTCACAGTCTTGACTTCAACATTCATGGACTTGCCAAAAGCACCTACTGTAAAGAAGATGTCTACTTTCTTAACTAATGTCTTTCTGTTCTGATCATATAAACCAACTACAAATGACCATTTTGTGTAAGCACTACCAGTTGCAGGACCCATTATATTCTTTTCTCCCACTTAGCATATTAGCTGTTGAGTAAAGGACTATTCAGCATATCTTAGTGCCTGTTACATTGTCACAACCTGCATGATATGGTCTACAGTAACCTGTAGTACTTTCAGCCAACAGCAGAGGACTCTGTTCCTGCTATGTGTCTGACATATCTTTGGTTCTGGTCAAAAACACTATTTTAGAGTTAATGCAGGAGATGAACAGTGGGGGTGCCACAATTTTTGTTAAATCTGAACAAGAATCCTTACAGCTTCCACCTCAATACAACCACTAAGTTATTTTACAGGTTAAGAAAACAATTTACCTGAGTACTACCCCATTTGTTAAATGGACAAATAACCTACTGCAAACATTTTTAAAAGCAGAGTTCCGAGCCAAAGATACCAAACACACAATTATCTCATCACAAGAGTAGTACATATAGGCATTGTAATATTGTCTACACCTCTGGCCAGTCCCATTACATGAATAAAGCTGACAAAAGAGAGTGCCACATGGCAAACCCTAAGGTGAGCAGGAGGTGTTAAGCCTCTTCAAAGCCAATGTAAAGCCTACATGACAGTATTGTGCCCTCTATCCTTTGTTTGGGTTCATAAGGATTAAAGACATCTAAAGAGATTTTTTCTAAAGGCCAGCAATGCTTGACTTTCAGTTTCCAAGACTTGCATACTGAGAATTATTACACATGAATGATATAGGTAGAAATAAAAGCTTTATGACATGAACAGAATGCATTATATTTGTATTGGGCCACATTGAGCTAGAAGATTGCTACAAAGAATGATTGCAATACAGTATGTGGCAGTACCTGACTTTCATTTGACAGCAGGGATGTTATGTATGGGCTCCAACACCTTGGCCACAAAAGCAGAAGAAGGAAAGGGAAGGGCCGTGCTGTGTAGGGTGTTGGGAAAAAAACGATTCATGTAAGAATTGCAATTCCTATCTTCTGAGATTCTGAATGGATTCGCAACTTCCAGGAATAGATGTTTTTCCCCCTACAAAATAACCTAGATATTGCCTAATAGACTGAATTGTCATGGTAAAGTAATGGACTTATTAAAAATGCATAGCAGACTAGAGTAGAGTTTAATTATTGTATGTTTATCCCTATTTTTTAACTTACACTGTTTTATGTCTTAGATTCTCATTTAGTTTTTTTTTTTTTTTTTTGGTAACTTGTGATTTTCTACAATGTTTTATACAACTTTAATGAGCATTGTTGGAAGGAACATAGAAAATTGATTTTGAATCGAATCATGACCCCAAGAATCGGCATTGAATCTAATCGTAAGATACCAAAAGATTCACAGTCCTAGTGCTATGCCAGTGTCATATTGAACAGATAATAGCAAAGATAGTTATGTTAGTTAAGATAACTTATTCAATTACATCACCTGTTGGAATAAAGTGCTTTCAATAGAAAGGGAGTTGGATTCAGTTTAAATCATATACTAGGAGTATTATTTATTTATTTTTGACTGTATACTACACTGTATGTACACTTTACTCAAGGTATATTTTAGCAGTAAGACTAATGGTGGTTACAGCTACACAGTGACTGATTACTGACAGTAACTGGATTGGCCCAGTGTGAGGACATTAAGCTAAATGGAAAGGATTGCATGCAAGAGAAATGTTTTGCAAGTGTGTTGTGTCATGCTACACTATAATTTCTCTGGACTTTTAAGATATTTCAGACTAGGAAGAAAAAAGTAGAAAATATATTCATGGCAATAAATAGTGACAGTAGTAAGACTTACAGTTTCATTATATGGTGTGGAGTCCAAAGATTTTGGGGATTTTGGAGAGAATCTTGAGTAGGCTGGATAAGTAAGGCAAAAGCTTTTGGGAGGAAGCTTTAGATAAGATGGGTGGGCCTGGTCTTAGTGAATTGATGGATACTTTGTCAGAAATTTAGGTCAACAATAAATGTTAAATTTTGTTACATGAAATGACATTAAATGCTAGAGATTTGTTACATCGTAAATTACATTAAATGCTAGAGATGAACTGCTTCCCTCCGGTTATGGGGCAATGCTTGTAATGATTTTTTTATGAAATATGTGTGAAGACGTGTTGTAACAATATACTTGTTTATTCCTTTTTTTATTCCTGAAAGCACTTGTCACACACACATGCATTATCTCTATGTTAGCATCAACAAACTAATAACAGTCTACAGTAAAAAATTGTTATCCCATCTACCAGCACTGATTTAGCCAGACAGGCTAGCTGCATAGTTCTTCTACAATCTGTTGGCATAAAAATTTTGCAAATATTATGGTGGAGATGATTTACTGCTAGATATATTTGCTGCTTCGTGCAAAAAGTTCAACATTGTTGGAGTGCTCCTTTAAACAATATTGTAACACTGGTAACCAGGTATGTTTTTATCGTCTTTCACCTCCATGTCAAGGGCAACTCTAAACTAAAGATTAATTGCTCCTGTGATTTTGCTCACATACAAAAAAAAGACTCAGCGATGGGTTTTTATTCATTTTAATTAGTAAATTTGTCAGCAATAACAATATTTTGGAAAACTGCTTACTCCATGTTACAATATTATTGTCTGTGTTCATGTATGTGCTTTCTATATATTTGATACACTGACGATTTTGCAAGTTGCATGTAGAAGTCTGTAATTTTTACCATAGGTACACTTCAACTGTGAGAGACGGAATCTAAAACAAAACTCCAGAAAATCACATTGTATGATTTTTAAATAATTAATTTGCATTTTATTGCATGACATAAGTATTTGCTCACCTACCAACCAGTAAGAATTCCGGCTCTCACAGACCTGTTAGTTTTTCTTTAAGAAGCCTTCCTGTTCTCCACTCATTACCTGTATTAACTGCACCTGTTTGAACTCGTTACCTGTATAAAAGACACCTGTCCACACACTCAGACTCCAACCTCTCCACAATGGCCAAGAACAGAGAGCTGTGTAAGGACATCAGGGATAAAATTGTAGACCTGCACAAGGCTGGGATGGGCTACAGGACAATAGGCAAGCAGCTTGGTGAGAAGGCAACAACTGTTGGCGCAATTATTAGAAAATGGAAGAAGTTCAAGATGACTGTCAATCTCCCTCGGTCTGGGGCTCCATGCAAGATCTCACCTCGTGGGGCATCAATGATCATGAGGAAGGTGAGGGATCAGCCCAGAACTATACGGCAGGACCTGGTCAATGACCTGAAGAGAGTTGGGACCACAGTCTTAAAGAAAACCATTAGTAACACACTATGCCATCATGGATTCAAATCCTGCAGCGCACGTAAGGTCCCCTGCTCAAGCCAGCGCATGTCCAGGCCTGTCTGAAGTTTGCCAATGACCATCTGGATGATCCAGAGGAGGAATGGGAGGTCATGTGGTCTGATGAGACAAAAATAGATTTTTTGGTCTAAACTCCACTCGCCATGTTTGGAGGAAGAAGAAGGATGAGTACAACCCCAAGAACACAATCCCAACCGTGAAGCATGGAGGTGGAAACATCATTCTTTGGGGATGCTTTTCTGCAAAGGGGACAGGACAACTGCACCGTATTGAGGGAAGGATGGATGGGGCCATGTATCACGAGATCTTGGCCAACAACCTCCTTCCATCAGTAAGAGCATTGAAGATGGGTCGTGGCTGGGTCTTCCAGCATGACAACGACCCGAAACACACAGCCAGGGCAACTAAGGAGTGTCTCCGTAAGAAGCATCTCAAGGTCCTGGAGTGGCCTAGCCAGTCTCCAGACCTGAACCCAATAGAAAATCTTTGGAGGGAGCTGAAAGTCCGTATTGTCCAGCGACAGCCCCGACACCTGAAGGATCTGGAGAAGGTCTGTATGGAGGCCAAAATCCCTGCTGCAGTGTGTGCAAACCTGGTCAAGAACTACAGGAAATGTATGATCTCTGTAATTGCAAACAAAGGTTTCTGTACCAAATATTAAGTTCTGCTTTTCTGATGTATCAAATACTTATGTCATGCAATAAAATGCAAATGAATTACTTAAAAATCAAACAATGTGATTTTTTGGATTTTTGTTTTAGATTTTTACTGTCTCTCACAGTTGAAGAGTACCTATGATAAAAATTACAGACTTCTACATGCTTTGTAAGTAGGAAAACCTGCAAAATCGGCAGTGTATCAAATACTTGTTCTCCCCACTGTGTGTGTGTGTGTGTGTGTGTGTGTGTGTATGTATATATATATATATATATATATATATATATATTAAATTACTACAGCTCTTGCTTAAAGAAGTGTATTTGTGGATGCGTGGGTGCATGCATGCGTGTCAGAAAGACAGAGGTATACAGGCCTTGAAGGAATTGTCCTCTCTCTTTCATCACTTTTAAAATCCATGTAAAGCCCATATGGTAAAAAAAAACAGCTCTTTGCCACACAGTATTATGTTAATTTGCAACCTGGGTATCCATCTAACCTTCTTCAGATCACACTGCAATTTCAAGTCAGGAGGGTCAGCTATCCCATCACCCGAGTGTTTTTGAAACTGTGTTTGGAAATTGCAGGTATGATGTGGAAATTACAGGTATGATGTGAACTAGGTACAAGTGTGGGTTTAAACAGGGTACAGCAGCCATAGTGAAAAAACTAAGAGCTAGTATGGACAGCGGTGGTTTGTGGGAGGACAGAGCTTAGTGTTGCACCTTCAGAGGGCTATTTCACAAAACCTAGAGAGCCGATTAATCCGTGATTTTCCAGTTATCCTGGCTGAATTTAGCCGTGACTCAGTTCCATGAAAGCAATGGCACATAGGTTACGATGGAGATTTATGCTGTGCAGCTAGCCTGCCGCAAACCAGGCGAACAGAGAGGCTTATCCATTTGGTCAGAAGTCACCTCAATGTATTTTGCCTTATTTGTATTAGCCTGCATTAAAATACCACAGGTACATATTGCCATTCAGGTAAGTATTGTTATTATTGTATTATACACTGACAATTACTTTTATATGTATTCAATGAATGTATTATTGCTGTTGCTGAGATAATTAGAAATGTTGCAAAGGTACTCTTCCATGTGTATTTTATTTGGCATGTGTTTTCTAATTGTACAATCCTCCCAAAATATAGTCCCAGTTCACTGGACCAGTAACTATATAGTGTACTGTACATTCATGAAACAGGGAGAGGACACCTGGTCGTATTCCAGCATGTAAATTAGTGCTCGTAAATGACAAGTAACTCCATGAATGCTATAATTAAGGCTGTTTCAGTTAAGATCAGTGGTTAGTAAATTTACATTTTAAGGCAATTAACGCATTCAGACTGTCTATTGTCTGCCATGCTTTTTCTTGCTGTTTTAATGCAGCGACTGCGTTTTCTTTTTTTACATATAAGCTTTGCTTCCTTGTAAGCTTCCATTAGTAGGTGTTGCTCACTGGGTGTAAAGTACATGGAGCTTATAATGTATAGTGTTATACATTTCAGCATCAGCAATTGTGTGATCGATCTCATGGTCTCTTAAAGAAAGCCGTAAGTGTGCTTTAATCTGATTTACTTGGCTCGACCTAGTCACACCTCTTCAGCCTGGCTTGGACAACGTGAAACGCATAAAGCCAGGATGCACTGATTAGACTAGGTCAGGCCTAGCTTTTTCTGATATCCTGGATTTAAATTTTACTTTTGTGAAAGAACCCTGTGTACTTTAATAGCTGTATTTATATCCTGGCTAATTTAGTTTAGTTTATTTGCACAATAATATAAAGTACACACAATAGATGTTTAAGCAATTTCAGTGGAGAGGAAAGAAGCCTATAATGCTATTCAGAATCCTCCCCTTAAAGAAAAGATAAAAAACTAAAACAAGCAATACAACAAACAAGGAAACATAACACACTAAATATATATATTTCAAAAAAATAAAGCAAGTAAAAAGACAAGGCAAACAAATACAAACCATTGAGTAAGACAAATACAATCAACAGAATTGTCCAAACATAAGGTTTAAGATTAAATGAGAAACTACTTTAACTGTGACCTAACAGCTGGCAAGGAAGTTAAGGTTTTAATGACCCATTCAATGAATTCCATAGTAGTGGACCTCTATATCTAATAAAAAAATGTATGTACGACATCTTCATGACCTCTTGCATACATCATCAATTTGTTTTTTTCAATTTAACCTTTAATCTACATTAATTCCTAAGGATTTAGTTTGCGGTACTTGGAGAATTTCCATTTCATTTATGACCATTTGTTTATCTAAAATCATTTGAAAACAGCAGACAATTCCTCATTTACACACTATTAGTAATACAAAATCATTGTGTGAAGCTATAAGATTGTTATCACCTGCAAATAAAACACGGAAAAGATGTCATAGCTGTCTTTTATGTAAGCTATAGTTCCCATTACTATAGGGCTGCCATTGCATTTTCAAAAACACATTGAAACAACCTCATCAAAAGTATGACAGGTTACTCAAAAAAAGGGTATCCAAAGATGTAATACCTTAAGGTTCATTGTAGCTGCAAAGCAATTATGTTTTCAGCTGACATATCAAGAGTTTCCAATATTGTTCTGAGAATGAATAGCCTTTCCTACTGATAACTGTGTTCATGGATGAGTTTCTTGTTATTCTCATTCTTGTTTGCTTCCTCTTCTCTCTCAGTTTCCTTTCCAACCCCCTGTGTCTTTTTGCCCAAGGTCAGAAAGGTGGCTTTGGTATTTGGCCCAACTTATGGATTGCAGAGAGGAAATGCAACCCAGCCAAAACAAACGTCATCACCTGCTACTGGCAGGAGGAAAGAAATTGTGCACCCATAATTTGCTTATGGTTTGCAAATAAAGGGCTGAATTTGCTCCTAGCTCTTTTCTGCATCTGTCTCTTCCTTTCTTTTCCCCTCGACGCCTTTCTTCCTCCGTTTGAGAAAATTTGCGAGAAAGTAGGCTATTAAATCCTTGAATATATGAGGCAGAGAGGGTATCAAGCGTGCATGTAAATTATCCCAATATTTGCATCTGTGTTTCACTGCAAAAAAGGTCCCCACCACTTCTACAACACTATTCCAATTTCACCTAGCGGATAATTGTCAATTCAACCAGGAGTGTAAATTCTATCACTAACCCCCATCAATCCTCCCTCTCACATCGCTCATATTCTATCTCGCTCGTTTGTTCGCCTGAATGACTTGTTTCAGTGAGAAGGATGGAGGAGATGATCCTCCAAAATGTACTATTTTCATTGCTGTCCCTGCTATTGCCATTTCTCCATACTTACAGATGACATGAGCTTTGCTTTTCTAAACTGATTGCTGAGAGTAGTGGAGAGGAAAAGAAAGGAAAACTGGGTGTGAGGGGAATTAAACTTAGCACAAAAAGTAAGGAAATTTGTGTTTAGTAGATTATTTCTCTGTGCTAACAATGCTTGTTGGCAATAAAACTTATACCGTTAGAAAGCCTGTTTAGTTCCCTTTCAAATGGTGCCCCATTTGTAAGGAACATGCATTTGTGGGATGAGCAGCAGCGCTGAGTATGTGGGTTGCGCCCATGAAAAATTTGCCAAATCTTCTCTGCCAATGCCAAACAGCTTATTCTGCCATTGAAGCGTTTGGAGTAACACCTTTTGGTGGAGGCAGTGTGATGGTGTGGGGCGGCATCTCCCTCACTGGAAAAACGAGGCTCATCATCATTGGAGGCAATCTCAATGCAGAGAGATATAGAGATGAGATTCTTCAACCAGTGGCAATCCCATATCTCCACAGTCTGGGACCGAACTCTATCCTCCAAGATGACAACGCTCGCCCCCACAGGGCGGGGTTTATCAGAGACTACCTCCAGAATGTGGGAGTGGAGAGGATGGAATGGCCTGCCAGCAGTCCTGACCTTAACCCCACTGAACACTTGTGGGATCAGCTTGGGCGTGCTGTTCGTGCCAGAGTGACCAACACAACCACGTTGGCTGACTTGCAACAAATGTTGGTTGAAGAAAGGGATGCCATCCTATAGCAGTGTGTGACCAGGCTGGTGACCAGCATAAGGAGGAAGTGCCAGGCTGTTGAGGCTCCTGTTTGTGAAATTAATAAATTGTTAAATTTCCAATATGTCTTGTTTCTTCAAAATTCAATCATCCAATCCACCAAACACAAATGAGTCAATGGCAGAATAAGCCGTTTGGCATTGGCAGAGAAAATTTGGCAAATTTTTAATGGGCGCAACCCACATGCTCAGTGCTGCTGCTCATGCCACAAATGCATGTTCCTTACAAATGGGGCACCATTTGAAAGGGAACTAAACAGGCTTTCCAATGGTATATTTATTGCCAAAAAGCATTGATACCACAGAGAAATTATCTACCAAACACAAATGTCCTTACTTTTTGTGCTAAGTTTATATGCGTTGCTGCTTAAATGTGTGTTTGCCTGTGTACTAAACCACCACAATGCAATGATATCAAAAGGGCATGCGCCCATTAATATTTATGCCATCAGGCATTTCATGTCCAACAAAAGCTACATGCTTAGAGATAGCTTTAGCTCAGATCTGCTCTATTACAATACTATGGAAGCCTGAAGAATAATATCCCCTGGTGTTCTTGTACTGCCTCAGTTGGTCACACTGACAATTGTCTATATCCTTCACGTTCCACTTCTGGGATTGCTCCGGTGCTGCAGGAACTTCCCCCGGATGCATGTATTTTCCGTTTGCCTCCGCTTTCTTTGTGTTGGAATTTTAAATTTGGTTGATTTATGAGGACTATGGTTAACTGCTCCTTAGATCTCTACATGGTAAATTGAGACAGCTAGCTAGACTATCTATCCAATCTGAGTTTTCTCTCGCACAACTATTTTGCAGCGGTTTAGCACCGCCCATGATGATTCTGATTGGTTTAAAGAAAAGCCATTAAACCAGAGCACGTTTTCCTCCGATCCCCGAATGCTGTGTTGAGTAGCCAGACCCTCCTACAGCGCGCTTTGGAGGCGGGTCTGGCAAAGTGAGACTACACTGACAATGACACATACATACATACAGTACACACACACACACACACACACACACACACTGTGCCAATGCTCCTCAGGTGCTAGTGATGGCCTAATTGTATGTCTAGCCAACTGACGCGGAAAGCGATAGAAAGAGTGAGGGAGGAGTGGCACGAGGAGGAGTGGGTGAGCAGAGAGAGAGAAAATTAAGTCACATGTCTGGTCTGTTGGGCCTCTGTCAGATGGTCACACTGGGATATGTAGAAGTCATGGAGGACTCAATGACACACACTGACTAGATACACTAAACACTGATAAAGGCTGCATCGAATGTAGAGATTGTAAAAGATGACATGGCTGAAGATTAAAGATGGAGGTAGTACGGCACTTTAGATTCAACAAATGTGTATAATCATTGACCTCCACAGGAAGGTCAGAGAGCAGGTTTAGCTACGGAAATGCAGCACATTCAGGAGCTAAAACGAAACACAGCTATTAAAGGCTACTAGCTCATAACATTAAATATATTTCCTACCTACGAGGAGTTTTGCTGTGTTAAACTGACTCACCCTTCCATTTTGCGTTCTGGAGCCGGGCCTGCAAGTGTCGGTCATTGCAAGCGACAGCCTGCTCACGTGCTCCGAGCAGCTCCAGCGTCTCTCATTGACTTCCCCACCAGCATTTACAAGAAGTTGTGATGTGGGAAAACGTCTTTTTACTCAACAGTCTTTCAGTGTCTTTCTTCCGCGTGCGGCCTGTAGTGTCCGCTTGAGGTTCCGCCTCTGCTTCCTAATCCTGTTTCACTGAAAACTCAAATGCAGCTCATTCCATTGTACTTAACATTAAAATAGACTGTATAAATGTATACTTGTATACATACTATGAAGATGTGAGGAAAGAAAACAAATATTAGCTTAACTCGTGGGTCCCTTAGGCAAAGTCAGACATGCTGAAGTATCATTTCATTGGTTAACACTACAGCCAGCATTCTATTGGTTGGGGAATTTTGATAGGGTTGTAACACAATCCGAGAGCGCAGAAGAAATCCGAGAGGAGAAGATTTGCAAGTGTGTAGAATCAGCGTCAGAGTGTGAGGAGAAGGGCCAAAGCTGAGAGCTAGGGCCTGTTGCACAAAAGTAGAATGAAGAAATCCAGGATAACTGAAAAAGCGCAGCTTGACTTAGTGTGATCCGCTCATCGCGGCTTAATCGGTTGCACGTTTGCCGAGCCAGGATGAGAAGGTGAAGCTATGTCAAGCCAGGTGTAGATAGCTGGGATAAGTGCACGTTCACGGCTTTCTTAAATAGACCACGGTATCGATCACAGATTTACTGATGCAGAAATGGAGAAGACGCGTGCGGCATATGTTTCACCCGGTGAGCAGCAGCTTCTAATGGAAAATTACGAGGAGGTGAAACATAATATGCAAAAAGGGAAATACAGCTGTTATCAGACAGAGAGAAAAAGCCCGACAGACAATAGCGGACCAACTGAATGCGTAAGGATTTAAAAATATCTTCTTAGGGCCTACTAGTCACTCCACATTTTTACAAAGTTGTACACTCTGTTTTAATTGTTTTTAATATGTTTGTTTTGTGTTGGTTGTATTGCTGTATCTGTTTTTATGTGCTAAATGTGCTGGTTTTACTGTAAAGTGTCTTTGAGTAGCCTGTAAAGCACTATATAAATAAAATGTATTATTTAGCCTACTATGCCTCAAAAGTGAGAAGAGGGAATTCATGTTCCTCGGGAAATTTACCCTAAGAACTAGGCTTAATTTCAAACCCTTATTCATAATGAGAGAATATGTTTTACAACCATATGAACCAATCTCTATAAGCTATGACTACTTCTAAATATCCTTCTACAAATAATGTTCATACAGAACAAATATGACTGGACAAAAACTAAGTGACTTCAATACACACTGTAAGCATATCTGTAAAACAATATAGCCTATTATTCATGCTTTTTTCTCACTCCCAAGCTCCAAGGTGTGTGACAGCACCAAAATAAAAAGATTAAGAAGCTTTGTGGCATTATTACACATTCCCACTCCCATCTCGTAAAACATGGACGTTTGGTCAGGTGCCATTGTCGTCGTTATTGACGCTAAAAGTCTCCTTGAGAGTCCACTGCACGGTGTGGGAGGATCCCCCTGCCTCCCCCCGCCTCTCCACGTTGCACGGGGCATATTCACCGGGAGAGCAGCGGAGGAAAAGCCCCTTTCCTCCGCATTGTCCCACTTTATCTCAGGTGCCAGCGCAACCATTTCTTACCATCTAAACAACTGCAATAGTAGGATTTAAATCAAACTTGTGACAGCAATAGTGACAAGTAATGCATGTTAATAAAAAATAAAGCAGAACACATTCAGAAGACAACAGAATAACTGTTAAACATGTTTATTTCGGATCAGAGCGACAGCTGAGGCCTGTACTACGAATCCAGATCAACATGCCCTGGATTTATTTCAGTTACCCGGCTTCACCTAACCTAACCCACATAACCGGTCCCACATAACCTGTGTCACGACGGTGGTTAACAAATAGTTCAATCAACCCAGGGTTTCCCAATCCAGAGACGCACGCGTTCAAATAAAAGAGGCGCTGTTTGCACAGCATGACCAACGCCGTTATCAATCGAGCATTGATTGGTCAGTAGGCGGTGCTTTTACATCAGT
Source organism: Sander vitreus (assembly GCF_031162955.1). Lineage (NCBI taxonomy): Eukaryota > Metazoa > Chordata > Actinopteri > Perciformes > Percidae > Sander > Sander vitreus. The sequence goes on along the minus strand of NC_135859.1, from coordinate 19,735,969 downwards.
TGATCTCTAATCTCCAACTTAACCTGCTCCCGACCAGGTTAGGTGTTCAGCATAAGTTAAGTCGTGGTACAGAAAACCCTGGGTTGAACCTGAAGTTACCTCGTTAATGCCAAATCTTGCTTCGTAGTACAGGCCTCAGATTTAACACATAAGACTCAGGATTAATCTTAGCCTGGCTGTTAGCCTGCTCTGGAGCAGGTTAGCTGCAAAGAATAAATCTCCATGGTTACTTGGCTGGGTTTAATTCAACCTGCTTTTGTGCAACCAAGTCAAAGCTAAATTCATCCAGGATAACTTGAATATCCTGGCTTAATCCCTTATCCTGGTTTTGTGCAACAGGCCCAAGCAACAACATATCTCAGCCAAGCAGAAAGTTTGAGCACAAGCAGAGCAAATCCAAGCGCGAGCAGTGACTATGAGTGAGAGAGCAAGGTTTTTAGAGAATAAAGATAGAGGTATAGTGGTGTTGTCCCGTGAGGTAGCAACATTAGCGAGACACGTTTTGCACAATACGTGACGGTTTGCAGCAACTTCCTCTGCAGACCGTTTTACTCTCGCGTGTCACGTAACCAGGGTGTAATCGCAAACTCTGCTATTAGAAAATCTAATTTTAGCATATCGCCATTTAATTGCAGATGCAATTAATCGTTCAGCCCTAATGTACATGTTGAAAAACCTTTGATCTAGGTTACAACAGAGGATGTATTTTGAGAAGGCTTAGACTCCATGGTGTAAATAGCCAATTCATGATTCTGTTTTATCAAATGATGGAATTTGATATGGCATAGCAGTATAGAATGGTAACATGTCAGCACAGTTTAAGTCCAAGCTTGCACGTCTTGTTCAAACAGCAGTGAAGATCATAGAGAAAGAAGAACATCACCATCGTCAGCCTTTATATGAAAAATCTGTGCTCAGGGAGGCAAAAAAGATTCTGAACGACCCAACACGCATTCTGAACCCAAAATTCGAGGTGTTGCCTTCAGGCCGATGATTCAGAATGTCAAATTGAAGGCTTAACTAGTGCGAAAATGTATTCATTCCATCCTCCATAGAAATATTAAACAGCAATAACAAGAAGTATTGATTTTATCTGGGGAGTATGATGTTGTGATTTGATTATTTAAAACTATTCTTTATTACTTTTATTATTTAAAGAAATACTGCCTCTCACTCATTTGTCAGTTGCTCTGACAGATTTGGTCATGTTAACATGCTAACATTAATATAGCATGCTCAGCTAAATGCTAGCTGAATATATAAACTCAGTAAAATAAACACACAAGAAGCTCAAGGTCTTAATTGGTACAGACGTTAAACCCCCTTGATTAAGGTAACAACACTGACTTTCCTGTGGAGAACAGCAAAGTTGGCTCTCTGCATTCCATCCATTAGGCTATTTTTATGGTGTGATGAGCTTAAGAGCTAGTGTGACTATAGAATTTAAACCTTGACCATGTACTTAATGGTCAGACCAAGGGGAATGAAATTTACCAAAAAGTTTGTTTTAGAGGTGAGTGAAGGACAACTTTAAAAAGAACAGGTTAACAAACCTGCGAGGTCCAAATACATCAGAAGCAGGGCCTTGCAAACACAGAACTGCACACACCACAGGCACAAGCAAACACACATACATATGCACACGAGGAGATACACAAACACTAATTCACTCACACAGACACACATCAGATTAGTGAAGCCGCAGGCTCTAAAGCCACAAACAGCAGGAACTTAATTGAAGCAGGCAGGAACCAAAGATTGTCCTGAGCGTGTCAAATGCTTCCCCTTGCCACTGAGATTGTGACACACACTTCAGAACCAATGGGTCATCATTATCAAATAGATGCATGACACATATGCGCACACTCGATGACTCTCTTTGTTTCCCCCATTCTTTTTATCATCAATGAGACACATGACTGCTCACAGCTGCAATGCATTGAGGGAGCCATAAAACAGGTCAAAATAAATATTCTCCAGACACATGCTTTGGACTCAGAATAGGATAGGCTCTGATGGACTAAGGATAGAAAAAGGTGAACCAGGAGAGTGTAGTGTGTTTTTTTCATGAAGGAAGGTGATACTCCAGTTTGTACCCCAGAGAGTTACTCTACAATTGTATCATCCAAGTTGTGGATTGGTAGACATGTCGACGAAGACAAATTCTAATCACTGACAGCAGTTGAAAATTGGTCTGCAAGTATTTTGGCAGCTCACTCTATCACGTTGCATACAAAGTACAAATGCAAAATCTGGAGATCTTTCACATTAAAAAGGTACCATTTTAAAATGCATTCTGTGACTATTACAATCTTTAATTCCAACAATAATTGATTGAATAGTTGTCATATGGTAAACCATTAGAAAAGTTTAGTAAAAAAAACACAGTTGGGCTATACACATGCATTAAAAAATAACTGATTATTCACACAATCAGTAGATGGGAACATCAAAAGCAATACAAGCTCAACCTTTCTTTGAGCTCTCTCTTTGGCTTTAGTGACTTTTTGCATTAATTAGTCAGACCGATAAATGTGTGCGAACAATGTTAAGCTTCATTCAAACACACTAAATAATGGTGTGGAAGCCACTGCTTTTAACTAACTTAAATGATTAAAGGCTGTCAGAAAGTGATGAATTGGATATTTAAATTAAATCAGATTCTTTGATTAATCTACTACTTAAACATAATGCACAAGGAACCACAGGCTGTGGCGTCGTTTCCCTTCTCTGGCTCTTTATATTGGATATGCAAAAGAGCTGTTAAATGTGATTGTACAAAGCTTGCAGCAGAGCTATTCAACTATGCTGTTACGGGGGACACGTTTTCATAAGGCTAATACTTTTCCACATGTTGACGCCCGTTAAACAGGTATATTCATAAAGTCTTGGCTTTTTACTCACAAAAGGTTTTATTGCACAACCGTAACATTGTCATCTGCACCACTTAACAATACAGATTTGTTCTGTTAAGTTTGTTTGAATTGAAGCAATAGTGATTGATTTACTCTTCTGCCCTGAGAGCAGCGGCAAGCTCTTTAGGTTTTGAAATGAGTGAATTAAACAACTAAAAGTCAGTTTGATACTCAAAGAAGAGACTCGAGGCAGCAAAAATACAGTAATATCTCTTCATAAAGTCAGCAATCTTTAAAAGGGCTACAGGTATAAGAAGTGAATCTTTAGATAGTATGACTAATAGCCTACTCCCAGAAGCATGCGTTAAGCTGCTCTCTGCAGGCCAGTCGGACAGCCAGGCAGGCAGTGAAACAGCGAGACTATCCAGTCAATTTACAAAACACCCCCCCAAATATCATTTATGTCTCCTTTACAACACCACGGACAACGAGAGATTCATATTGGAGGTTGAAAAAAATAATACGACATCACAGATCTTTTTTTATCAGGACAACACCAAAAAAGAGAAGGCATTGTATAACTGCAGGAGTGCTTGGAGTGGAAGGTAGATACTAGCTTAATAGACACGCGATTGTTCTGTAGAGTATTTGTAGAGTCAATATAATCTGCGAGTTGGGCAGCAAAACGCTCCGCTTCCGAGACACGCCCGGTGTGGTATGGCGCGTCGGAGGATCGAACAAAACAGCGGCGCAGCCGGAACACAGCACAGACGTGCCCAGTGGAGAATCGGAGTTACAGTCACACACCACGATAGAGGGCATGTACACAGCAGAAATGCACTGTGGGACATCTCAGTATTAAAAAAGTATTGCTGATGTACAACATGTTCAGACATTCTTCACATTAAAAAATGGTCACTTTACCTGACAAATTTGACCTGTAGCAGTGCTAGGTAGACATTAAATCTTTTGTTATATTCATTTTTTTGTAGTTAAAAAGGTGCTCTACTCGAAATACTGTAAAAAGTGTTCTGGGATTGCCTCCACACAGCTCACACAGACTGTTCCCCAACTCGTCAGATACAAACGCTTTGTCATGGCCCTCGGCGTCTGATACCAACGCACAAGGCTCTCACATGCACTAACATGCATGCGCGGCCGGACCGGCTACAAAAACAAAGAACAGAGAAGCTCGGATCACAACACACACAGAGGGAGTGTGACTTAATTCTCTGCGCAGGGTGCTATTACTCCACTATATCTTACATAGCAAATAGTCGTTTGCTGCTATATTAATGTTCTGAATGTAGAGTATAGCCTCTTTAAAGAAGCAATGGCAGTGTGTGGCCTTGATGATGTAAGGACACTATGTGCCTGAGCTCTACAGTCTAAAGCTGTTTCTCACTACCCTTTGGTAGTACCCAAAGACCCAAACCTCTCACTCTCCTTGCCTAATGCAGCTCCATCATGTGATGGGTGAAGCACACTTAAACAGGCCAAGACTCTTCTGCACACTCACTATTCAGTGGTGAGAATTGGGGTCATTGTCAAACAAGTATAAACACACACACACACATACAGGGTTTAAAAATTAACTAGTGATGGGACATAAACCTGACCAGTTTACATAAGGACATTATATTAACATTTACGCCTATTGTGATAACAGAAAACCATGACTGTGGACAATGTACAATTAATGAGAAAATATTAAGAGAAACGTTTGATAAAGACAGAAGTATGTGTCCTCCTGAATATTTATACGTTACGTAACATTTAGGCTTTCAAAAAAAGGTGAGTGGGAAGCCACGCATTAGATCGTTGCACTGTATTCAGTCAATAGTCAATCTTCACAGGGCTGCGTATTACTCACCTTAAATTTATCTTCACCAACTTCAGCCATTCATAGAATAAGTTGTAATGTTATTTTATTATCTTAACTTTTATATTAGCTCACAGTGTGTGGTATGTGCCTACATGATGTTTCATGCTGTAGTGGATTATTGTATGTGTGCTAGTGTGTAGGGGGGCTGCTTGCATGATCTTGCCTAAAGCACCAACAATGTGAGGACTACAACATGGGAGGTGGTGCAGTAGTGCCGTTTGTGTGGCTGTGTCTGAGGTGGTTTTAATCTTGCTCCAATTTTTAGCAACTCCCACTCTGACAGCATACTGCAGGGTAAGACAAAACTCTTTCACAAAACATCTACTGTATGTTTGTTCTGTTCAGATAGATAGTATACCATATCATTCTTTTTGTTATTTTGTGTTGCTGAATTACTACTGGTGTTAAACCTGGGTACTAGAGCCCGACCGATAAAGGATTTTTAAGGCCGATATCGATACAAATATTTGGCGATTTAAAAATCCGATATATATACTTTTTTAAATCCAGAAATGTGTAACAAAACAAACAGATTTCCCTAACATTAGTTATTTGTAAATATTTGAGTCCTCACTAAAATAGTATGATAATGCAGTTTAAAAATAAACTTGTTTATTTTATTGTCACAACAGAACAGAGGAACATCAAAATATAATAAAGTTCTGATAAATAAAATGTATAAAAATACAAACTTAAGATATGAAACAATAACTAAAAAAATTAAAGTGTTGCCAACAGGGACGTTGTAGAGCGCCCTCTGGTGGACAAACTATGCAACGTCAACACTCATAACATGTTTGAAGGGTGTTTCGTCCGTTATTTTATTTTTTAAATATTCATTTATCGGCCATTATAAATGAAGAAACCTCAGGAAGAGCAACTGAGGAGCGATCCCTCTCCCAGGACGGACAAACGTGCACAGAACAGACCAACACAAAACATTTCAATACAAAAAATATGACAAAATGATCAATAGAATGTGAACATATGAAAAAGATGGATCCGGGAGGATGTCAAGTAGCTTACAGATGTCGCTAAAAAGCTAGAGCTTGAGCCACACGACCTCCTCTCGGCAATGTAACCTGGAAAGAGGACACGTAACAAACACACAAGCAAAAGTGAAGCATATCATTTACGCAGATAGGAGAATAAAACAAAGACAGAGAGAGAGAGAGAGAGAGAGAGAGAGAGAGAGAGAGAAAAGAAGAGAGGCTGTATCTCCTGGAGGATGGAGATCCAGATCCAACATGTGGAATGAGGCACTGACAGCAAGGAGAGAGGTCCCAGGACAGCCGATGTCCAACAGAAAGAAGCTTGAGTTAAAGAGAGATAGAGGGAGGTACACAGCAGTGCTTGTGGTACACAAATAAAGAGGGTTATTGAGAAGCAAAGGGTTTCAGAAAGTTATTATTCTCGTCGGCAGTACTAGTGGGCTTATGCTTATATAGACTGACACTGACCCGCCAGAACAATAATAATTGAAAGTTAAGGCAAAAACATACAGTGGTGCTCATAAGTTTATGAACCCATGCTAAAGTTGACTAAAAAGAGGAATTAAAAAAATCATCTTTTGGAAATTGATCCTAATGCCTTAATTAAAAAAAAAAAAATCCAACCTTTAAGGTTGGATTTTTCTTTTTCTTTGTGAATGAATAATGTATCGTAAATAAATGTTCTTCCCTAAAATACAGGGGGCATAAGTAAGTACACCCCTATGTTAAATTCCCATAGATGCAGGCAGATTTGTATTTTTAAAGGCCAGTTATTTCATGGATCCAGGATACTATGCATCCTGATAAAGTTCCCTTGGCCTTTGGAATTAAAATAGCCCCACATCATCACATCCCCTTCACCATACCTAGAGATTGGCATGGGGTACTTTCCATAAAATCATCTCTCAATGCAAATCAAACCAGCTATTAGGCTAACTGAAATAAAACCATACCAATCTCTAGGTACGGTGAAGGGTATGTGATGATGTGGGGCTATCCCCGTTAACTGTACAAGTTGCAGAGGCTACATCTCTCTGCCGTCCCCTGTACACGTAAAGCCGCCTACACATGAGCCGCGGTAAAACCGCTCTGCCATGGCTGTACCATTGTTATCCTACAGGGAGCGCCAACAGTGTGGTTGTCATTACTTAGAATTCCTCATGGGGCCGACAAACTACGTACTATAGCTTTAAACGTTGCAATTAATCCACAGTTGGGGGTGGTCTGTTACATCACTACTGTATATTCAATATCACTGAATTTATTGATCAATAGAAAATGTATTTCAAAATAGAAAACATTACACTTAACCATATACAGTTTAAAGTATACATAATTGCATAATTATTAAATACTTTGAAACAGAAATAATCAAAAACCTACTATACTTTTTCTATTCAAATAAATGAAATCACTGTGCTTGTAAACGTCTCCTCGTATTCCTTTTTTTGAAGAAAAACACATTATTTGATACATTATCAGTGCACCCCTAAATGCGGTCCTAAATTTTTAAAATTAAGAGCACATGCTCATGGGAAAGAAAGTTAGTGTCAAGCCCTGTGATTCAACTTTGCTACAAATTGAGTAGGAGTGAGAAAGTTAAAGGGGTGATAGAATGCAAAATTGATTGTACCTTGTCATAGTTGAATAATGACAGTTTAGTGGGTAACTAGGACATACATAGAACCTCAAAATCCCATTGACACCTCTTTCCTCTGCAAATCTCACAATTTGAAACTGCCTCTGAAAACGGGGAAATCTCAACGAGCTGCCTAGTTGACTAGTCTAGTCGGCGGCTCCTCCTCATTTGGTGCTAGTCTCTATCTTTGTCATGTCCAAACATTTACATAGGCTACACCACTGATCTGAGGTCAGCTTAGTCTTCTGAATAGGTCGCATAGATCTCAGAAATTGTATACATTGTTATGCCGCGTTCCATTTGTCCACCGAAGTCGATCTGCGAATCATTTTCCGGAGTTATGAACCAGAAGTTGCAAACAGAACGCCCCCGAGGTCGTATATATGACTTGTCAAGTCGTCTGAACTCAGAGGACCCCCGAGTTCAATTTCAAAGATGGCTACTCCGTGCATCACACGTAAACATTGTGGTTTTCTACAATTTTAAGCACTTTTGTCTTTGTTGTAACCAAATGAAGAAGTCGTACACATAGCACTGTATACTGTTACCTATAGGCATGTCGCTACAGTCTTATGAGTTAAATACCGCCTAATTAGTTATTTTGTAGCTTGTGCAGCTGAAATTGGCTAGAGACGCTCCATGTTGTTATGCTATGACAACAATGGCTAAGCCGAGCCTTGAGCAGAAAGCAGAGCAGTAGCCTAACGTTAATCAAAACGGAATATTCAGGTATCAAACTGTGAAATATATTTGTGTAATATGTCAATAACTGGGTGAATAGAATCCTAAATGTTACTAAAAATGTTACAAAATGTGTTGACCTGGCTACCTGGTTAGACACTTCCCCCACCCTGAACACAAAGGAAACCACATAACACATTCTAAAGGCAATCGTTTTCTCAGGATTGTTATATGTGGGTGATTCTCCAACTAGGAGAGCTTTTGGCACTGTGAGTTTATGGAAAATTCACCATCTTAAAACACACTTAAAACAATCTTATATATTGTAAGTAATGAGCTATTAATACTTGATTTAAAAAACATTTAGATCCACATCATTGGTTATTCTTATTTTTTTCTTAAAAACTGTGGAGTGGTGGAAAAAAGCCCAAGGACACAAAAGTGCCTGTAGTTGGAGAATCACCCATGTGTGATAATTAGTTGAGACATGAAAACATAGGTCAAGAAACTCAAGCTAAATCATGGCTATAATGTAACGTGTATGTGTTTTAGTGTATTTAGATAACATGGACCTGTTCCTGAACCCACAGAGGACCCTGCTGTACCCTAGTTCTCTCTACCAGCATGTAGCTGACCCCACAGCATACTACTGTGGGGACCTATCAATCGAGGTCAACCTTGTTGAAGCTGGTAAGATAATGGAAATAATCAGCATAGTACAATCGTAAGAATAACATTAGTAAGAATGTTAATAATCTTATGCTTACTGACATATTGCTTTTTATGCGTTATAGGCAGCTGCCCTGAGGCACCACCCACACCTCTGCCCATGCGGAAGCATGACGTCTTCACAAAGGAGCACACGCTCTTCATATTGGACTTGATGAGGCTACACCTGGAGAGGGTCTCCCAAAGTCTATGAAGGACCTCAACAGCAGACTCAATCTTGGCCGGAGAAACAAAAAAGACCTGTGGGCAGATATGGCAACTAAACTAACGGAACAGTTCAAGGAAACATTCTGCCCTGACAAAGTGTCCAGGAAGTGGTGCACCTTAGTGCAGGGATACAAAAAAGTTAAAGACAATAACACCAGCACAGGGAAGGGCCTCATGCATTTCCAATTCTTTCCAGAAATGGATGATCTGCTTGGGGCCCAACATGATGTGGTGTTCCCTGTTGTGGGAACAACAGAGGGGCTGGATGTCCAAAGACAGGAAGCAGTGGTTCGCAGTGAAACTGCTACCACCTTCCATCGACACCCAGCAGCCCAACAACCAGCACATCATCCAACTCCACACCACCCCAAGGATGCCGCACAAGCGTCTTAGGGATGATGACCTCCTGACTTTCCTCCGGGAAACGGAAATGGCCAGCCAGCAGCGCCACCAGGAGACCATGGCACAGATGAGGTCTTCCCAGCAGGGCTTGGAGAGCCTGCTGACACGAACACGAAAAACAATTAATTTTTGACAAAATTGTCATCCTCCCTCTATTTCTTTATAGTTTGTTAAGGGGTGTGTCTGTGTGTGTGTGTATATTTATTCAATTTCTTTATTAGTTTGTGAAGTTGTATATATTTTTATAGTTTAAGTTGTATATATTTTATTTTTTATTCCATGTTTCTCATTTAGTATTCTTTATTGCTAATAAATATTTACTTGCATGTTACTCAAGCCGTCACTTCATTTATTCAAAACAAAAACTCACAACCATACTGTGGGCTACCAAAAGGGGAAGCATTCAATTTAGGGAAACCATTTTCATTAGTACACACAGAATATAAAAATTATACATCAATTACAATAGAAAGAGTAAATGTAAATAGTACGAGTAAATGTATTTAGAAGCTTTCAACCCTGAAAATGAGTCTACTCATTGTCATCTTCCTGCCTTGGGCAGCCATGTGGGTGTTCTGCACATAGGTCTGAAGCAGCAATACACATGTTGTGTAAGAAACAAGCAGCCATAATGATCATGACCACAGAGTCAATGCGGCTGTTCTGTAGGTCACGTAGATGCCTCCATTTGCACTTACACACATTCTATACATCATATCTTATACACATTCTTCCAAAGGCCTGCTCTACAAAGGCCTCCTCCCCCGGCTGATCTTCGTGTTCTGCCGATTGTCTGCCACCGTGAGAGCCCCATTATCACGTTTTGGAGTTCTGATGAATGGGAAGGCCTGGCCAATGTAGGCACTATCTCCAAGTAGACAGTGCTCCCCCATCTTCTCCTGCTATTGTGTGTAATAGGGGGAGCTCCTCAGCATTCTGGCGTCATGCACCCTGCCTGGTGGTCCAGCAAAGATGTCAATGAAGCGGGCCCTCTCATCCACAATCCCCTGAAGGAGTACAGAGTAGTATGCCTTGCAGTTCATGTAATCCCCTCCTCTTATGGGTGGCCTTTGGACCCTGATCAATCGCCCCAATAACCCCATCAAGACCACAGGAACGGTGAAAGGCAGCAGCAGAGGCAGCTTTCTCACACACATGTGGCCAGGAGATAAAAGGTGTTCCCAATGCCTGACATGATGGTCAGCACTTGCCGGATGATTCTGTGCGCTGCTGACTGTGACACATCAAACTTGTCAGATATCTCCCTGAAGCTGTTTTGATTGGCCATATACCACAGGAACATTAGCAACTTATTGTTATCAGGCACCGGAGTCCTTGTGTTGTGTGTGCTCGCTGTGTAGGCCGTTCTCCTGCAACTTTGTCAAGAGGTACTGAAACTGGTGTTTTGAGATCCTCAAATGACGAGCAAAAGTGTCATCATTCCAGTTGAGCATGATTTCCCACTCTGTTCCCGTCTTGAGGATGATTCTTCATTTGGAGCGCAACATAAATGAGAGCAGTGCCCTGATGAAAGAGAAAACATACATGTTATAGCTACAATCTAATTAAAAGGGATATTCCATACATCATCCAGTAGAGGCTGCACAATCAGTGCGTCTATCTAACAATGAAAGCAGACTGGGGCACCTTTCTTTGTTACAGGATAACGTATCCTAGTACAGCCTTCTGCTTAGAAAACCTTCGTTCAGAATAAAGTTCCACTAATCTCAACATCTTAGGTACATCTAAAAACCTATGTTACACATAAATAAAGCCTTTTAGGCAAATAATATCTAACAGTGACGGCAAATAATATCTAACAGTTTTGTTTACCAGGCTGTAACGTTAGCAACAGAATGTTCGATTAAAACAGCGGTTAAAACATTTTCAAATAAGCTGAAACATGAACTTACATTCTCCGCTTTCTATCATCTTCTTCCAGATTTAGCTGATGAACCACACACTTGGATTGTAGCTCTCTGTATTCTTTAAGAGCTAGCGCAAGAGCAACTTTCCTTTTCCTGGAGGCGTCCATCTTTTCTCCGACTCGTGGTATTGTGTGCCAAACAGAACTCAACAACCCGCGGTTATTTGTTTTTCAACACAGATGTGACGTCACTCTCGAGCTGCAAGTCACGATTACAAGACATAGAATGAGGCATTAATCTGCTATTTTACCACTAAATTCACTTCTGAGACTTTGGGTGAGAAATCAACTATGTAGAGGTCAAATATGGGCCGTTTTACGAAAATTGATGTCCAATTGCAAATTTTGTCCGACTGTGTGTCGGAGTTCAGCGGCTGGTGCTGCCTGTGTTGCTGCCTCGCCACCGGCCTGCCTTCCTTCACAGACCACGGCCTGCTGTGAGGTGGATGGAGCTCCGTCACGGCTGTCAGCCCACGGCACTCCATACCCGCGCAAAGTCACCGTTTTTTGGGTTAATGGACTACCAAACGCCGCTGCCCTGACAGAGCTCCAGGGCCTGCAGCTCCCCTCTTCCTGCTAAATGGCTGGTGTGTGTGAGTGAGAGCACGGTCAGCGAGCTTGTTACGCCAGCAATCTCTTACCACAGGTTCCAGTTAATATTATAATGTGTGTAATTATAATGTGTTATTTAAACAAACAATCGGGAAAATAAACGCCTCTTGTCCGCGAGTCTCATTGATAGAGCCTGCAGCTGGATGGAGCTCTAACAATGAGAGCTAGCTAGCCTCCTCTTAGAATTCCTCTGAAATTTACAAAAATGCATTAAATTGAAATCGGACACCACTGTTAGCTTTATAAGACCTTGGGGTAGATGTTATATAAGTGGCGTGACGAAATTCAAACTGTAAATATACTCTAATTACGCCAAAAATAGCTAACTAGCCGCGATCTGTGCACATAGAATTGAAGGGACAGTCACAGCTAACGAAACCCCTAATGTTCACAAAAATTCATTAAATTGAAATCGGACACCATTGTTAGCTTTATAAGACCTTGGGGTAGATGTTATATAAGTGGCGTGACGAAATTCTAACTCTAACTAGAACTGCAAGCAGTTATGACGGGGCCGAAGCCTCCGAAGCCAGTCGCCCCCGACGCCCCGGGCGAGGAAAGGGGCTTTTCCTCCACTGCTCTGGATCCTCCCACACCGTGCAGCGGACTCTAAAGGAGACTTTTAGTGTCAATAACAACGACAATGGCACCTGACCAAACGTCCGTATTTTTCGAGATGGGAGTGAGAATGTGTTGGAATGCCACAAAGCTTCTTAATCTTTTTATTTTGGTGCAGTCACGCATCTTGGAGCTTGGGAGTGAGAAAAAAAACATGAATAATAGGCTATATTGTTTTACAGATATGCTTACAGTGTGTACTGAAGTCACTTACTTCTTTTTCTAGTTTTTGTCCAGTCATGTTTGTTCTGTATGAACATTAATTGTAGAAAGATATTTAGAATTATAGCTTATAGAGATTTGTGGATATGGTTGTAAAACATATTCTCTCATTATGAATAAGGGTTTGAAATTAAGCCTAGTCCTTAGGGTAAATTGCCCGAGGAACATGGATTCCCTCTGCTCACTTTTAAGACAAAGTAGGCTAAATAAAACATTTTATTTATATAGTGCTTTACAGGCTACTCACTAGGCTAGCACATAAAAACAGATACAGCAATAAAACCAACACAAAACAAGCATATTAAAAGCAATTAAAACTTTGTTAAAATGTGGAGTGACTAATAGGCCCTAAGTAGATCTTTTTAAATCCTTACGCATTGTTTTGTCTGGACTTTTTCTCTCTGTCTGATTACAGCCGTATTTCCCTTTTTGCATATTATATGTTTCACCTCCTTGTAATTTTCCATTAACAGCTGCTGCTCAGCGGGTTAAAGATATGCCGCACACGTCTTCTCCATTTCTGCATCAGTAAATCTGTGATCGATACCGTGGTCTATTTAAGAAAGCCGTGAACGTGCACTTATCCCAGCTATCTATACCTGGCTTGACATAGCTTCACCTTCTCATCCTGGCTCGGCAAACGTGCAACCGATTAAGCCACGATGAGCGGACCACACTAAGTCAAGCTGCGTTTTTTCAGTTATCCTGGATTTCTTCATTCTACTTTTGTGCAACAGGCCCCTGCTGTCTCGTCTCCAATGTGTTTCTATGGGGTTCGCTCAAACCAATCAGCACACAGCTCATCTAAATATTCATGAGCATACCATATGTGGAAGAAAAGCTCTTGTTCCAAATAGAGCCATATTCACAGGGTAGTTAAGGGCCTAATAAAATAGCATTCGGGCAATTTTCAGCCCAACCAATGTTACATACCCTATTAGGAGACCTTAAGCAACAGTGTAAAATACCCTATATAATCATTCTATCAGCCCATTAAACAGAAAGGTAGAGGGAGACTGCGTCACACTTGGGTGCCAAAGCCTTATGGCCCATTGTTCATGTATTAGAGTGATATTTTGAGTAGGGAAATGTATTAAAAAAGCCTTCCAATGTCTAATAATAATGAAATAATGGAATAGATTAATGGAAGGATGTATTCAATTTACTTTGTGATGGAGAAATCTAAATTTTAAAAACACCCAGCCTGCAAAGCATTAACCACCTTTTCTGTGAGAGGAGTGGAAACATGATCAGTCATTTATCAGACACACGTTTTTCAATGGCTATAACTGTAGCCTTCACAAAATCTAAAAAATAAAGATTATCCTGGACTTGCACGGCCAACCTTAATACCACTATATCAAAGAACACAAGACTACAAACCCCAGTGTTTAACACAAAGCAGAAGCACAAGAGCCTCCGGCCCCACTCTTCTTTGGTTGTGTGTGTGTGTGTGTGTGTGTGTGTGTGTGTGTGTGCGCGCGCGCACGCGCTTTATGGGTCTGAGCAGGTGTGGGGGATTTTCTCATCTCTCAATGGTCCTCTCAAGCCCGAGGCTGGTTCCTCTTTTCAACACTTCCAAAAGTGGGTAGTCGATCATCTGTAAGAATTATATGAATTTTCCTCAGAGTTACCAGAGGATATGGTTGTATTTAATAGTTCAAAATAATAAATTATGCTTCGGCATTTTATTAAAATAGGGATGGCTGTCTAATACATTTGATTTAGGTTTATTCCGTTTAATGAAACAATGAAATAAAGCATCATATTTGAGAACACAGAAACCGAGTCCATGTTATTTCAAATTCAGAAAGCCAATCAATTTAGAAACTTAAAATCAATTTATCACAACACCAACAAGATATTGTACAGATGGACTATATAACATGTTTTTTCTATTATAATTTTCCTTCTATTTTTTCTCTTTTTGGCACAGATGTGGATCTACAATTCTCAAATCTGTCTTGACAGCAAATCCCCAATTGTTTTCAATTTTAAATCATCTCTCAACTCCACAGTGCGACAGTGTACCCCTGTGACTTTGCAGCAAAGCTATGTGAACTTTCCAATCCATTAATCCATAATGGATTTCTGTGGTGGTAGCACTGCTATCATTACCCTAGACTGAAAGCAGGCCGTTTTGCTCAGGCCCTTCTGTTACTCTGTTTGTCAGCTTCTCTGTCTACTGAAATCCCCACTCCACATCGATCCATTAAATAAACTTCTCCACTTTTTTTGGTCAGTTTGCTTGACTGACCTGCTGTTGACCCTGATGTTCATTAGGGTTGGGTATCGTTTGGGTTATTTCCGATACCTGTGCTACAACAATATTCTTAAAACGGTGCTGGTGAGGAAGTGGTGACTTATGGTGCTTACCTACTGCTAGTACCAGCTCTACTCGGCCCAACAGCGGTGCCCCCATCCTCCATTTTCCATTGCAGATTTAGTACCGCCTCATGCATTAGGGTGAGTGTGGCTGGTTGTCATACCGACGCCCCAGGAAACTGACGTGACATAACGCGACACACACACAGAACATCGAAGGTGTGTTGTTTTTTATTCTCGGCATGTGGCTGTTGACACAGCCAGAAGATAAGTTTTGTTTCAAAAGAAGCTGGAGGCAGAAAAAAAAAAAAAAAACACCGCTGGCTAAACCATTTAAAAATGGCAGGTTTGTTCAGGACACCCCCGTCTGTCGCTAGCAATGATGACCCAGTTATTAGTGACGATTCTCTCCGACCAGACAGTAGTCTGCAGGTTTTCACTTCACCTTTTGGTATCACCTCAACTCGCTTGTAACCTCGACGGAGGCGATACTAAAAACTGTTGGCAGGTACCGGGGACTTTTTTTTCATAATAGAAAACCAAAAAAGGCGAGTAGAGCAGGTACCATGGAATGGAAAAACGGCATACGTGGTGACTAAACAGTGCCTGCACCGATACTTGAGGGTTTTCTCACCTCGTCAGATCAATAATGTTGTCAGACACTTTTAATAACAATCTGAGCCTGTCGGTGGCAACAATTATCACTTTTAATGGACAAACATCAAGGGGGCCAATTGACCCATTAGGTTACATTGCAGCTTGGTTCACACAGGCCCGTCACTGCGATCTTGCTCAATACTGGACCAATTTCAAAGATGTTTGGTCACATCAGTCTATTGGACACAAATGCATGGGGAAATGGAGTCCAGGTTGAAACAATGACTACTACTAAATTACCCTCTAAGGAGTCATTTGGGGCACGCTTCTGGCATCACGACAGTACAAGAGAAACACAAAGCATCAGCATTTTATTGCAAAAGATATGAGGCTGTTTTTTGGTAGTCAAGGACGAAGGATTGAGAAAACTTGTCAATGTGCTGGAGCCCAAAATATCATATTCCGACCGGTACACACTTCAGCAAATCTGTATTTACTGCCATGTGAGCATATGAAGATAAAAGGTTAAGTAAGCCCTCCAGCACTGTGACTGGGAGTGTGACAAAAAAATAAAAATAATGGCAATAACCATAGACAGCTGGACCACTCGGACAAAGATACATAACCATCACGATCACCATCGTCCCCCCCCCCCAAAAAAAAAAGCATTTTTAAAGCATCTGATAGCAGCTTGAAAACTGTCTTCTGCAAATATACATAAGAAGGAAATATAATAATTTTTTTTGATTCATGTTGAACAAGTTGTCTGTACAGTTGCAGTGACAGTGCTGGACTGTTAGTAGAGATTAAGATTCACTCACACACAGACACTTAAGCCAATTATGCAGTCCAGTAACCTGCCATATGGCTTCTGCTAGTTCAGAATCTGTATTTGTGTATATAGTGTGTGCGTTTGTTTGAAAGCGTGTACGTAAGAGGCCTTTCCTCTTAGTTACAACAACCCTGTCGATAATCATGCAGCAAATGAGCTGCGTGTCAATCACTGCTCATTAAGGGTGTAACGATTCGTTTTAACAACGATTCGATTCGTATCACTGTTCGTTGTTGTCGATACGATTCAAGGACGATATTGGTTCATTTAGAACGATACGATCCGAAATGATTCAGTGACTTGAAATCGATTCAGTAACCTTTTAGCCAAAAATTCAATGAAATAAATACCTGGATACTGGACAGTGCAGGTGAAGTTTCCTAGATTCCTGTTGTTTCTTCTAAGGGAATCAGGTATCAATTAATTATGGATATAAACAAACAAGTAAACAACAATTAATGGCAAATGCATTCACATTTTATTTGAATAAAGTGAAACCAACACTTTAGGTTGAATTAACAGGAAGTTATATATTCAATACATTTTCAATAAAAGTACAGTAAGTGCAACCAACATTTCTTCAGGTTGAATGAGCAGTGGCTGAACCTGCTACTACTCTCATTTTAATAAACAAACAATATTTAACAAAAGATCAAGTGTAACCAACTACTCTTCAATGACTACGGATTTTTTTTCAAAAATATCAACTGATCAACATGATCTGGCCGCAGACACACTATGTCGCCAGCAGTACTAAAAACTCACTCTGCTGGCACACTGGTGCCTGGAATGCATAGGTACCGTTTAGCAAGGGTTGAAAGTACAGGTAGCTCTTTCTCCTGAGATCTCCACCACGTCATGGCATTTTCAGTCAAAGGCAACGCATCTTTTGCTCAGTACCTTATCACCTCTGCTCTGGCTGTCTTGCTTGTGGATTTTCTTTCTCTTTGGGTGAAGGAATCGCCAAACAGTGCATCTAAGGCTTTCTTCTTACAAGGAGGTGACTCATTTTGAGCTACAATATAAGAAATGTATTTCAAAATATGTCATGTCATGTTTCTCATTAATACAAAACAACAACAATCTTTTGTTGGTATCACATGAAACACACCTGTGGTCTCTTCATTGAATCCTGACAGCTTTGTGCTTGAGCTTCCCTCGTCTTCCTCCTGATTTCCCATTGCTTGTATCTATTGATGTAAGAATGTGTGAACTGTTCAAATTTCTGCATTCATTGCATTATTAAATTAAGTTGACCTGACATTGCAAGTGATGACCACCTCCTCATACACAAAATAATCAGAAGATTAAACTTTAGTATGTTTAAAAGAAATGTGGCACAGTGATGATGTAAAGCCACCATGAACTAAGAATTGTATTGCAGATATCTTGTTTACTTTTCCACATGAAAAAAATTCAAACTTGAAAACGCAAAGATGTGGCATTTTACAAATGAATACAGTCTAATAACCTAAAATATTAACCACGTTGATTTTTAATTAAGACTCCAAATTAATTACCTATGTTGAGAGCATCTTGGGTGCCTCTGTAGCGTGTGGAGAGGTCATTGGCCATCACCCTCTTAATCTCTGCAACCAGGGTTGAGTTGTCTTCGCATGGCTGTAGGTGTTTCAGCAGTTTTGCTTGAAGAGGAGGAATTACAGAGAGAGTTGGCTGGTCTTCTTCACACATCACAGTGGTTGCTATTTTGACAGGACCAATCAACTGAACAATGTCATCCATGTTGGCAATATCACTCTCACTCAGCGTGCCTACATCTGTGACCCTCCTTTTGTAGGTCCTTGGACATCAGAGTTGCCATTATAGCTGGCTGTTGTTCCAAAAAACGTTCAAGCATTTTGAATGAACTGTTCCATCTGGTGATTATGTTTTGGATCAGTTTATGTTTTGGTAAATCCATCAGTTTGTTTTTCCTGTAGGGCGTGACATGCAATCGGGCTGCGGTAAAAATATCCAACAATTTTTCGCACTTTCCCCAACAACCTGGAAGCACGGTCCACCCCCAAACCCTTCTGCGAGGTAAGGTTGAGTGTATGTGCGAAGCAGGTAATGTGTGGACTGAACTGGGCTTCTGCACCGGTGACAATCATGTTCCTGGCGTTATCTGTGACAATGACAGGATTCTTGACAGAGATTTTCCACTCTGCTTCACGCAGTAACGCACCAATATTTTTACCAGTATGGGCTTCATTTAAAACTCTGGTTTGCAGAACAAAGGTCTTCATTTTCCACTCTGGATCAATGTGATGATGTAATTGTCACATACTTTTGATTTGAGCATGACGTCCAGCCATCCGTCGTTATCGCTACTCGTTCAGCTTGAGAAAGCAACAGCTTCACATCACTCTTAGTACTGTCTCATTGTTCGGACAGACCTGCCCCTACTGCTAAAAACAAATCCTAAAGGAAACACTGTTCTTCCTCAAATACCCATCACATAATGTCCTAGCTTTCTCAGTCCGTTTCACCTACACCATTCTCTCTGTACTCACACCACCAATTTTCAGTGGGAACAAATCCAAAATTCACATTAGTAATATATAGAAGACGTACACCATGGACAAAATTAATCAAAAAACGTTTAAGATATTTCTACACTTGGAGACAGATTAATTGAAGGTCATGGATATTGGATTTGACGATTAGAGGAAGTTTTGGTTAGAAATGATTACCCAGTAGTTGATACTGCAGCAAAAGTAATTTCGGGTGGCTTTTGTTTTGTTTTACAAATCCAGAGACAGAGGCACTTTGACTGTAGCAACTGGACAGACTTTGGGTAATGTGATCAAAACTGCTAGATAAAGCCCACTTTGTTTAACACACTAAGCTAGAATTTACAATTTCCATGTAAAAGCTATAGTGCAAGGTTTCTGTCGCCCCAATGAGGAATTCTAAGTAATGAATACTAATTAAGTCGGCGCATCCACATGATACAAGCCTTCCGTGAGCGTGCACAGCAATTGTTTTTATTGTGTATGTCTCAGACTGTACCACCTAGTGTCATACAGTCTCTCCCCTGAGCTAGCTGCAACAGCCTGAAGTGTGTAAAGTAAGATGTAAACAGTAAACAATAAGTACCCCACATCATCTCCAGACTCCATCTGTAACTTGTAAACAAAATAAGACAATCAGTTATAAAACTGAAAATACAGCATCTCTGTTCTCTGCAAAGACAAACTAATGATGAACCTGATTAATGCAACGTTATCACGACGTCTCCCGGCCATTTTTCACCACAGAAAGCTGCTCCCTGCCTGGCTAAAGCTAATATAGTTAGCCTGAAGAAACAAGGCGTCTGTCCCAACTAACAGTTCGGAGCCGCGACGCTGGAAATGTAACACTTATCTGCAACGGCAGTCTTATCCACCACTCTCTCGCCTGTACTACTGGAACTGACTGGGAAACCGAAGTTTCCCCAAACTTGCGATCTAAAAAAGAGGATCGGGCGGGTCTTGCTGCCATCTCTGACTCATTAAAACTTGGGAGCTCGGCTACATAGGCAGCGTGCCAATCAGAGCCGCAGAGCTAAGGCGGGGCTACAGATTAGGTGTCCCTAAAGAACCCGCGTATGTAACAGTACTTCCGCATTACATTAGTTCCGCATTACATTAATTAATTTGCACGCAAGTTTTATTTGTTTTTATACCGTGTATTCTCCGTGTAAATGCATGCACCGAACCATGACACCCGTACCGTTTCGGTTTAATACATGTATCGTTCCACCCCTAATTTCCATACAGGCTTAGTGGCTTGACTGTTAACACTGAAGTATGGATTTTATTCGCGGGGGTATTTTGCTGATGGTAATGTTATAAGTGTTATACACTACCGGTCAAAAGTTTGGGGTCACTTAAAAATTTCAATTCCACTCCATTATAGACAGATTACCAGCTGAGATCAGTTGCCCTGATTTTTTTTAATCAGGGCAGCAATTTTCAGATTGCATTATGTGCTTACATAATTGCAAAAAGGTTCTCGACTGTTGTAGAAAGTAGTGGCTGATCTTTAATGCAATATCTACATTGCTCATTATCAGCAATCATTCATCTAATGTTCCAAAGGCACATTCTGTCTACTAATCGGATATCATTTTAAAAGGCTAACTGAGAAAACATTGGAGAACCCTTTTGCAATTATGTAAGCACATAACGTAATCTGAAAACTTATGTTCTGCCTCTGTTTAGAAGTGGTGAATGTACAGCTCACAGCCACTTAATACCATATAGTGTCTGGCTTTTAATATTTAGTGTTGGCAAATGGCTTTTTGAGGTTACTCTTAGCGAAACAATATACACGGAAAAGCCAGCGTTACGTAGCACCTTTTTTTCCCCAACCTTATTTAACACAATAGTTGTGATTATTCCTGTCAGATATCCGCTCGTGCTCCAGGAAAGTGAAGAAAAGTTTGCTTGGTATATCCAGCAATCATGTTACGTTACAAGCAGAAAAAAGTGAACCGCAGTCCAAGCCAGTTAACCCCCCCCACCGCCGCTGCTGTCAGAGCATGTCAACAGCCTGCTGCGGCAGTAGTTTATTGTTCGGCCGTTTAGTTTTATTCACAGTTTTTAATATCCAGTGCTGTCCAAATTGTTCCAAATGCTCCAAAATCCAAACCCTAAGTTCATTGGGTACCCAGGAAACCAAGTGTGAAGTAGATTTGATGAAGGGCTCATGAGATATTTCAAAGACATACACAAAGACACACACACACACACACACACACACATAGATTAATTACAGGTATTGATTGCCATTATTTCTTCAGTCCTCCAGATTTAAAATGTTTTGATGTATCCAGGCTCCCACTTCTTTATTCAAATGATCAAAAGCATGTTAAAGTTTAGCCTACTTAAAAAGATAACAAGGCCAGAGTGTTGAGTAGCTGTCGTTAATTATTGTCTATTCTGAAAATTCACTGAAAAGGTGGACATTTACTCTGAAGTCTTCAAAACTTTCTCCAGCGGGGGTAAGGGGGTAGGATTTACGGCTTCATTTTTTTCAAAATGCTGAAAAGGAATAAAAGGTAGAGAGATGATGTTGATTTGAGTTGATTTTGATAACCGGGGTTATTCTCTCAAATCAACAATCCAATGTTCTCTTCTGTCTAAAACTGTTGTTTACAGAAAGTTCCTGCAGATGGAAATAGCACAATAACTGCAGAAAAAGTAAGGTCTGTTGGACCATACATTGACGGGTTGGCATTATGCCAACAACAGGAGCAAGAGAGCTAGGGGGCTGAAGGAGGAGAGGGTGAGAGGAAGAAATTAAGCTCTTCTGTCTGCCAATTTCCACTTACAAGCCAAAAAAGGAACATTATGTTTAATATTGAGTCTCAGTGGAGAAGGAAAAGAGCAGAGATGCTGAGTGGGCCGCCTAGAAGAGTCATCAGTGGCTAACAGTATCGTCAACATAATACCCTACCATCTGCTTCCTGTAAAAGCCCAGGCTAAATTTGTCTTGTGTTGTACACATAGTAGTCCAGTATCAGAGAGCAGAGAGAGTGGGCAATCGAGTGAGCACTGTAGAGTACGTTCACATAAAACTATGCCAACTACCTAGTTCAGAACGCAAAAAAGTTTCAATTATAAAAAATAAAAAAATAAAAAAAAAGTCAGACAAAATCAGTTTGTGTTCCTCTGTATTGGGAAATACAACAGCGTAGTGGACGGTCAAACGGCGCCTTTGTATGAAGACATCAACCTATATTAGAAAATCCATTCACCAGGCCAGAGCGGGAAAATGGAAGAATACTCAGACTGATCTCATGAAGTGGCGTATGTATGACATGCCAATTCGTATGCCATTATTAGCGTGTTATCAAGACGCATACTCGTTTTTTTAGCACGTTTTTCAACGCCGTTCAGTAAACGTTTGGCCTTCATTTACTTACATTACCTTGCGATTGCGTGTGAATTTATTATTTTTATTGTGTGAACAATTTAAAAGAAAAAACAATTAAATGTAGTTTGATATTACTTTATGTCTTCATACAAAAATAAAAACGTTTGCAACTAAAAACTGCAGAAGTGCCAAGCTTTGGCCAGCTTTCAAATTCATTTAATTCAAGTATAAAACTGTTAAATAAAAATAGCTTTTACATTTAGCTTTAAAGTGCTGTACTCTCAGATCAAACAAAAAATACAGCTAAATGTGGTTTAAGGAGTACTTCAGCTACCAGGTTGACTTTGACAACTTTTAGTACTTTTTAAGACCCCATGGAAACCTTGAGTACAGTAGGTAATAAATATAGGTTGCAAGTACTCATCTGCTTGTGTATTACACAGCATGCCCTGATGTAATACACGTTTGATTCTATTGTTAAGCAGTGGCATCCCACTGACATCCCGAGATCTCAGCAATGTAGTTGGTGAGGATAATGTTAATAGTATTATGGCCAAATTTATAATACCAGGGACCCATTGCCGTCTTCTGTAAATCATACAACTTGCAGTTAGATCTTGGCTCATTGTAGTACACCGTTATTTGTCTTGAAAGATTGATGACTGCTTTGGGTTGCAGGCAGCCTGGTCCTACCAGACTCTCGTACATTTCATTTGTACAGAGAGTCTGGCCACTCTCCATTGACAGGTGTTAACTTCCTTGAAGGCGGGTACTCTGTTGAAGTTTAAAACTATTGTATCTGCCCAGAGAAATATAATATATTTATAATTTATAATGTATATATACACACACACACACACAATATAAAATAGGAACACAAAACGACAGTTGGCGACATTAAAGAACGGCTTGTTTATTGCTAAGGCCATATGGTCAAAATGAAATGATTGATTAATAATGTAATAACTTACAATTACTTTTTTCACCAGTAAATTGCTGGTAAACGACAAAAACAAGCACCAGATGGGAAAAAGGTATTTTACAATAACTTTGAATGCACCACAAGACTGGCGAGTTTCAAGTAAACGCACCGTCTGTGTTGTTTTCCGACAACGGCAGCTGCGGACTGTTACGTCCTGGTGTTGGAATCCTCTACAGGGAAATGGAGTCACACTTTACACCGCTTAATGTAAGCTGTCAGCATTTTAACCATTGTATTTAATCCAGCTACTAGCTAACGGTAACATAGCGTCCCATGCAGCGATGCTTCTGGGAAAAAAAAAAAAAAGACTATACCGCAAACCCAGACGGAGTACTGAAGGAAAATGAAAATTGAGCGGAAGTACATAGGAGGGCGGAGCCAGACTAGGTTGCAGGTGTAAAACAGCCAAAATTACTCATGAGGACTGCAATCATCTCAGTCTATAATAGGGATGTTAAGGGTTAAATGATCATTCTCACTTCTTATTCACATCTCACATCTTGCAACACAGGAAAGAAAACCCAGCCAAGAGCTTGCAGATGGGCTTGACAGAAAGGAGACAGCTTTCTAAAACCAACTGCATGATGAACAAAAATGGAGGCGCCTTAAATTGTGAGGCAAGGCTGAAATGTTCACAGAAACCCAAAAAAAAATGGCAAGGTTAACTGAAAACCCACAAAAAAGCATAAAATTAATTTTCAAATGCTATCATACTTTACATTAAAGAAATATTAAAATGAGTAATGAAATGTAACAAATTACACTTTACGAGCTGTCTTTGAGAGTAAGAAAAGCAGTATTCACGACGGAGGGCTTGGAGCTTGAACCATATCTATAGTACCGCTGGGTCACAGTAACCTGTGTTTAACATCATCGGACCAAAATACCTTTTAAATCAAGATAGGAGCAAAGTTCCAAGGAGCAGGTTGTATACAGCATGCTAAGTCCTTGATTTGATCTTAAAGATGCATCAGTAATCCAAAACCTCAGCAGTTTGCCACCTCCTCTGTAGCTCACCTACATTCTTAAACTGCCACACCATTGCTACTTATCAGAGTCACCACATGCCAATAAGTCTGCTCCATATTCTTCATACGCTTCTCTGCTCCAAGTTCTTATTAAAGGAAGGTTTTTAAATAGACTAACTGGCTGTTCAGCACCGGCATTAGCTTGAGTTGTGTCTCATTTTACCACATTCTTAGAGCAGCAAGCTAGCAGTCATACAATAAATTAGACTGATTTTATGTATGCAGTCAGGGAGAGTATGTGCATGCAATCTCTAACTTCAGGGAAGATAGGTTGTGACTGGGTACCAAAAGGGATTGGTTGCATGCAGTGTTGAGAGTATGACTTGGCAAAGTGGGCAATGTTATAGTCTTTTGGCCATGTAACATAAGGTTTGCTTTGGACAGTTCGGAGGGACAACAAGAGGCAGGGTTCGTACACCTTTTCCAAGGTCAAATTCAAGCACTTTAAGCACTTTCAAGGTCAATTTTAAAGCTTTTTCCAGCACCTTACACCACCGTAAAATACATACCAATACATAGTCAAAATTATTATTTAGTGTTTTTGTCACATTAAAAGACAATGCTATAAACAGCCAAAATTGTTTCATAACAGCAAAAGGATCAGATATTTGAGCAAAACAAGTTTTATTTTTCAAAATGTATCACTGTCTAAGTAGACTTTGCTTGCTATCTAACCTGCCTCAGTCAACGTAAAAACTATTATTCTAAACAAAATCACTCGACAGGTTCACTTCACTTTCAATTCATTTATTGAAAATATAATAAAAAATGCAAACATTCGTCTTTGAGGTAGACAGTCAATCAGATTCAGCTCATTGACCTTTAACAACATTGTGTAAATCAAACCAACTTGAGTTGTCAAACACACAGAATTAACACAAAATAGTGCAAAAGCATATACAGCCAAAAGTGCTACATGTCCTTTATGAAGATTAGGCCAAAAGTTGCATTTTATGTATATGGTCTATAACCTCAAAGTGCATATTTAACTTAATTTAACAATGAACTCAACAAGATGTGTAAATGTAAACAAATCAACTTAAAGTTGACTTCAGTGGACTTTATCCACTGGGGGAAAAAAACAAAACAAAAAAAAAAACACAAAATACTGACAAACTAAACAAACCAACTTAAAGTGCTATTATTATTATGCCATTTGGCTTTTTCCCCTTTATTGTGTCATATATTTTTTTGTGCATATTATAAATTAGGTTTACAAAGTGAAAAAGCCCAAAGTCCACCCCAAAGGGACTTACCATCTCCAACAGAAAACACTGTTCACAAACTGCTCCAAACAGCTCTATTGTAGTCCAGCCTTTACTTCAGAGACAAACGTGCGTCACTTTGTAACACGTTATAATGCCCGCCTAGCTGCCTGCTAGCATGGCACTACAACACAGAACATTGTACGTTAAGGCCATATAGTACATTAAGGACCTAGAAGGTCTTTGAGCTCCTTCAGCTTGTCGTTCAGCTGTTTTTCTACAGCCTCCAGACTTTTGTTTCTTTTGCAGCTCTGCGAAGACCATTTGATTTCGAGATGAAGCTGAGTTTTCCAACCGATTCAGCTTTCTCTACATTACTATCTGCAGATTTCAGGAGGACCCTTATGTCCGCCATCCTCTTCTTTTTGGCCTTGATCTCGCTATCTCCTCTATTACTCCCTTACTCTTCTGAGCAGTCTGCTCATCTTGTTTTTGGTCATCCAGATAGTTGTGATATTTCAGCCTGGCAGCAGCTGCAGAGGAGAAGCTCCTTTGTGCAGACTATGTTGAGCAGCCCTCCAATATGGTTCACATGGTCATGAATGATCCGCTGAGCAATCAGAGAATGCTCTTTCAGGTTCTCCACCTCACCTCTTTGTTAACTGAAAACCCTCTCTCAACAGAGGCTTGACCATAGGAGAGGACCAGGATGAGTTTTGCTACCTCCCAGAGATGGCAGAAACATCCAACCTTCCCATCTGTGGGTTGAAATTCCTGAAGGAATCTGAGGCCCACATCAGACTGTGGTCATAAAAGTGGCCAAATTCCCTCAGAATGTCATCACAGCTTTGTTCTTCAATGCAGCCAGATTCCACGAGGAGTCGGAGAACAGTGCTGAGTTTTCGGACACTTGTCTCTTTGCTTTTGAGGAGCACCCTTGGATCAAGGACAGACAGGTCTCTAACAAGTGGATATTTAAGTGGTGCTTTTGGTGCTGTTTTTAAACAGTTTGGACACCATCTTCAGTAAAAACAGCTTGCACTTCTGTCTGAACTCCAGCCTCAGCTTCTCAGGAGTTTTGTTTCATGTGCTCCTCTAGGGCTCGCTCTGTGACAAATCTGACTCTCAGTTTGGTGACATCTATGTGGTTGACTGAGTTAGCATAGTCAACTTGAAGTTTTACAGGGGAAGTTGCATCCTTCATAACACTGGGCTTGACAAACTTCTCCATTAGACTCCTCAGCATATTTGTGAGATCACCGCACATAAACGGCAGCATGGGTTTGTCCGTCTGGTATAACTTCAAAAATGGTGCGATTTCCCTAGCTACCATTAGAACGAAGTTCAGCTTTGCTGGGAAGAGGGCATCTTGCACATTCATCTCAGCTGTCTTGAAAGACTTTGTAAGTGGCTCTGTTACAGCTTTCAATTTAGCAGCACTGATGTACATTTTCAGAGAGGGCCAAATCTGAAGGGCATGCTCAGCCACCTCCACATTTTCCAGCCACCGATGACTACAGAAGTCCAGAGGGAAGGATGTGCAACCAGTGCCTTCTGTGTAGTCCTCCCTACGAGCTGGAACATCCTTGAATAGCCATTTAAGGCTTGACAGAGCATTTCCCAGCTCCCAGTCTGTGAATGCACACCCTGCTCTGAAGGAGTTGTGTAGTATATGCAATCCACAACTTCCAACATTTAACATTTTCTTGCCTGTTTGTTTGTCAATGTTCTGCTGGCCAGTGAGAAGAGCTTCAAATCCGGGCCATCCATCGACAGCTGAATCAGGTTCTGGAAGCCTATCTCCGAACACTTTTTCAACCTTCTCATACATTTGTTCTGCAGTGTGATGACCCCTGAAAAATTATGTTCGGTGCCTTTGGTTATCATCAGAGTTTACTTGGTTATCATTCCAAAATCATATGTGCATGTCAAGTTGGCTTTTCTTAATTTCCCTATTTGGACAATTAGACAATCATCAGAACAGAACAGAAGTACATATTCAGACTCTTTCTTGGCTTTGGCCTTCATTAGGGAAGAGGAATGAGGAGCAATCCCAAATGTGGTGAGGTATTCTGCTTTTCTCTCCCCACAAGTAAACTGCTTTGCAATTTCACTGTCAGGAAACATGGTTCTGAAAATGTCTGCTGCATTCTCACATGATTTGTAGAAATAGCGGCTGGTTACAACGTTTGTTGCCCAGCATATTTCTGCTTGAAGTGTTGGATTAGAGCTGAGAAATGATTGTATGGTGCTGGTTGCCTGATGTGGATTAGAAGACGTGGAGGAGTGGATGTGGATGGTAGAGGGGATACTCCACCGGCTGCTTCCACTGTACTGTCACTGCTGGTTGTATGGATGAATGAATGTAGCTGTGCTTTTCTTCCCAAAAAAAAAAAATAATAAAATCACTTACTACTGGACCTGGAGTCAGATGACTTTGCATCAGGTCTTGATGCTTTTTTCCTAAATAACAAAAATAGGAGGGAAATGTTATTTTTTGTATTTATGTTTATTCTCAATACAATTATCAGTAAGATGCTGAAAATTGTTGCTGTATAAATCCTGAATTATCACCTTTAAAATGTTTAATCTCTTCATGGTTCATAACATACAGTAAGACAGCTATGGAGAGTAGCACTGAGTGGGAGGATTTGAGCCAAATGACATGCAGCTGGGTCATTATGTGTCAAATCAGACAAAATCCAGGAAAACAACTGCACCCTCTTAGATTTTGCTCAAAGTTTATGCTAACCTTAATGTCAGTCTTTTCACACTTTTTTCCAAATCTAGGGCATGCCATACAAACTTTTAAAGGTTCAGTCATATTGACATGTCTGTCTTCACCCTACAAAGTTTGGGCTGCCTGTCTCTCTCTGTCTCTCTCTAAGATTATATTAATGTCCAAATATTGTTTCCCAGATAATATGATTTTCAGGCTGTAAAACTAAAGTAATTTCAAGGGCTGAAAATATGAAGACATAGGATTTGAACAAAAATATTTTAAAGGCCTTGGTTTTGGGACACATTCTTTATATAGACAAGGTTTGAACAAAATCTGAGACAGTATAACAACAACCTGTAATTCCATTTTAACCCAGAAGACGCTGACAGTGCATAGGCACCTGCCTGATAAATAGCATATATTATTTGAAAAAAAGAAAAATGTATTTCATTACCAAGACATATACATTTATCTACTGGAATAGAGCAGTGTAAATATTGCATAAGGCCATCCTCAACCTTACAGTAGGCTACTATGTAGCGAGTAATGTTCACTCAGTGTTTTGTTGTTAAACTGTGTAAAAAGAGTGCTGCCGTTAAATCACCGATTTCAGGTACGTACGGTACCGTCTGGATGGTTTCAAGGTAACGGTAGGTAGCTAACATCAGCAGATAAGCCTGTTGGAAAATAAAAAATAAAAAAAGAGAAATCTAGAGGAAACAATACTGCAATACTAACATTACATTATCACACCAAGTACTCTCAGTCACTTAGCCTGCGAATAATTCCTAGCTAGCAGTTACTAGGGTAAACAAATAGGCGCTAACGTGTACCGTCGGCTTACCCTTCATGTGACTCGAAAGCGCAGACTCGCCCACTGTAAAAAGCTGCACATCTTTTTTGCAGACTTTACAACAGGTAACTCGTGGGGTTTGTCCCAGTTTAATCCATAACTTATATTTGTCATCTTCCAGCCAACGTTCATTGAAACGACAGCCTCCCAGCATGGCGCAGTAGTGGTTTCATGGGGGCGGACCCGGCGGAGTAACACATGACTGGCAGATCGCAGTCACACAAAGC